>NC_057794.1:564315911-564359327 GCF_018294505.1 Triticum aestivum
CATGTTGCACTTGCCCACAGCATAGACAAGTGTTGCAGCATGTCTCAAGCAACACTGAAGCGCCATTTGTGATCATTGCACCATCGAAACAACAACTAAACATGAAGGAAGCATTCACCACCAATAAAGTTAAGGCCACACATATATAGATAGCATTCTAGGTTACCACCACAGGTAGCAAGCAGTTCACAACAGATCCAGTTCAAACACACAATACATTACATTAATATAGCAAGTTTTCAAGCAGTTCAGACCTAGATGCAGCTTTCCAAAAGTAAAACATCATCAAATATACTGATGATGAGTATGGCTTCCAGCTTCCGATGATCAGCATGATGTACAACTAGAGGTCAGGGTTTCTCAGGACCTTCAGGAGGGCAGAATGCTGACCAATGATCTTGTAGTCATGACTGGAGATCGATGTAGCCCGGCAATGTTCCATCAGATGCTCCAATAACCCAGACCTGGGCTTGGGCTTGCTGCAGTAGGGGCACCGGTACTTTTCATTCCTCCAGTTGTAGTACTTAGCAGGTCCTTGGACCCTGATCTTCAACACCTCCTTCTCTTTAAAGGAATCGGCGTTCCCCTCGACCGCATCATCTCCAGATTCATACTGCACACATTAATGATTGACATTAATACATTATGCATTCAAAAACTATAAACACATAATACTAACTCAATGCAGAAATAACATTTCAACTAGGCCTTACCTCGTACGGCTCATCTTCATCAGACTCATATGGGTAGAACCCAGTCTTGTCCCACTTCCTCTTGTTGCCCAGAAGATCCTCCTCCTCCTGCTATATTGTCAAACAAGCACATCAATTACAATGAATTGAATTGCAGTTCACAGAATGTCATTACAAACAAAATTGTGAATGTGAACCACATTGGTATGTTGCAAGTGACCAAATGCTTTCCTTATAAATACAGAATCTAAGCAATCAATCAACAGATAAATGATGTCCTTCATAAATGCTAATGAAAATGCAAGCTGGATTCTTGACATTCCCTGGATTAACCCAACATTTTTTTGAGGGAATTCCCCCCCCCCCCACACACACACTACTTAATGGAAACATATAGTATATTTTGTTGCTAGGATCCTGCCTTGGAATGTTTACTTCACACTTTACATATAGTATATACTAATTACAGAAGCCAACTACAAATTTTAATATGCACAAATTACTGTTTTTGGGATAATGCAGCAAAGCTCCTACACATATTAACATAATGCAGTAGTTAATTAGGTACAACTTCAACTATAAATGCATACATCTCCAACAAACATCTAAAGTTTCATTACTTACCTAAACAACAACAAATTATACTATAGATGAATCTTGTATCATCTAAATCAATTCATTGGCACATCTTAATTAATGCATTCCAAATCAAATATGTTTCCATCCAGTATCATTGAACCACAGATCAAATCAAATAATCATAAATGTCAGCAGCATTGAACTACAGATCTAATAATCATATGACATCTATCTGACCTTAAATTCCCCCTTAAATAAGGTATTCATCCTCATACTAATTAAATTCTAACAAGCAAAAAATCAACTACTAATCTAATAAGCATCTGAAAAAAACCCAAGATGCTTTTATCTCTGAAGCAACGGCATTGCGGAGGATGTTCAATGCTGTCAATATCTCTGAAGCAATGACAAAATTCCACTACTAACCCAAAGTAAATAAGCATAGACTGCCCCTTCCCCTCGACCATGCTTCCCCTCTCCTTCAGAAGCCCCAATCCAGCACAAAAAAATCCAGCCCTTGAGAAGCTCTTTTTGATTAACATGACAACACCCAGTACATGAGCACATCCTTCAATATATTTACAACCAAACTAATGCACCATCTAATCACCTCACGTGGGCAATTTCCAAAAACACAAGGCCATGCACAACTCATCTCATAGCCTCTGCCTGACAGGCATCAATCAAGCATCAAATAACTGCAACTATGACAACATGCATCAATCAAGCATCTAAGAATTGCAACTATGACAGCCATAATCCCTAGAACTAAGCATCCATTTAATTAATCATCAAGCCAAAGAACTAAAGCAGGCACCAACCCAAACCAATACAGAAGTATATATTTGACTCCAAACACCTAAAGAATTGCAAAAATTCCACTACTAATCTAATAAGCATCTGAAAAAACCATATCCCTCAATCTGGCTACTTCTAACCTAATCTAATAATCATATATGGTCCACCATTCTTGCACGAATCAAATACAGAAAAACCCTAATGCAGAGAAAACCCTACCTCCAACAAATCTAACCAAACAAAGTTCTGGCCACAAACCCACACAATTTAAAAACTACCAACTAAAAGTTAGCCGCAGATACCTTCTGCTCCGCTTCCTCCTCGTCGGAGCCGGCCTCCACCTTCTCCACCTTCTCCACCTTCTCCACCTCGTGCGCCTCGCCGGAGCCCGCCCCCACCTTCTGCACCTCGCTAGAGCCCGCCTCCACCTTCTGCGCCTCGTCGGAGTTCGCCAGAGCGGGCGCATCTGGCTGGACCGCGCCGCTGCGGCCCGCCCCCGCATTCTCCAGAACTCCAGCGGAGGGAGCACCGCGCTGGACGCCGGCATGCCCCCTCACAAAGGTGCCCGCATCGACCTGTCGCGCCTACTCCACCAGATCTGCGCCTCAATCGGGGCGCTCGCCTCCTGCGTCCGCCATGGCGATGGAGAGGATGCGGTGAGGGAGACGAGGAGGTTGGAGAGGAGAGGGAGTGGGGAGTGGAGAGTGGAGAGAGGGAGACGATGCGGCGGGGGGAAATGGTGGGCGATGCGGCCGGAGGTGGTTGCCGTCCACATTTATATGATGCGACAGATTTGGCAACTACCCGTGACACGTGCTGCCCCACGCGCGGGCGGCTTCACGCGTGCACGAAAGGCCGCCGTATACAAACAAATATGTATACAGACGGGCATATATATACGGCCAGGCATACGATCTAACCGGGCCCGTACGGGCCTCCCAGGGCTCCTCGACGGCTATACGCGGGGGCAACAAAGACGATCGTGCCCCTCGTTATGAATCGTTTTTGGTTCATCCTGGTCGTCGATGTGTTTTTCCACCCCGTGTTCAGCCCAAGTGGGGAGCACCGGAGCAGAAACGTCGATCAGGTTGGTCGACGGCGATGGACCGCTCGTTCAAGCTGATAAGCAGGCCCGGACGATGGCGGCGGCGAGATAATCCCCACCACGTGAAGCCAGGCGGCTACTTCCGCCTTTGCCCCCGGCGCGGCGCGGCGCAGGCAGATATCTTTGCATTGGGCCGCACACCGTCGGCTCATTTGTTGCGTGCCTTGTCTAGCACGGCGACCCGGCGCCGCCGTGGATGTCTGGCTTGTCTGTGCCCGCTTTGTTTGCTCTGCTTGCCGGGTCGAAATAATGCGGACGATCGTTGATGGGTCACGACGTGGTTCCAGGCAGCAACTGTTCCCGGATCTTGCCATTTTGTAACCCGGCACAGCGACGCCTGTCTGGCTAATTAAGCTTGCCCAGCTTAAGCTCGCTTTTGTCACTCTTTACCAGCAGTGTCTACTACCCGAGGGAGTCCACATGGAGAAGATTCTCTGTCCACAATTCACGAGTAAGTTTCTTTTCCTTTCATTCCATTTATCCAACAGGCTTTTGGCTTTGGCACCTGCATCACATGTCACATCGTTTATTTTTTTATTTTTGGTCAAGATTCTGTGTTGCATAGGCGTAGCCTCACTCATCAGTAGCGCAACATTTTCCGAGGTTCAGCTGGCATGGGAAGCAATAGACTGAAGGACCTGGCCAAAATCACTATTCGGACCTTATCAGTAATATTGGTCACAAATTAAACTTCATGAAAGTATTTCATAATCTGATCTTTTTAGCAACATCACAGCTCGTGGCGCTTCTATCCAACTTCGAATCACAAATTAAACTTCATGAAAGTATTTCATAATCTGATCTTTTTAGCAACATCACAGCTCGTGGCGCTTCTATCCAACTTCGAAACACCAAGCTAGCTCGCGTTGCTGCTCGCTGACGTGGCAGGCGGGAAACGCCGAGGCTCGTGGCAAAAAATTACTGCATGTTGGGGAGTCGTGGCCCTTGCTGCTTGCTGCTTGCCTTGTCTCATCGAATTGACCTGTACATAGGCTTGTACCTATTGCGAACTCTGATTCAATCTAGCACCACCGCATATGGTATGTCCATTCAACCAAAATCACTGTTTAGGGCAGAAACGCCATAGCCCTTGGTGTTTCGTAGCGTGTCAGAAACGCCAAAGCCCTTGGCATTTCCAGAAACACAATCTGGGTCGACGTTTTCAGCATGCCACGTCAGCGAGCAGCAACGCGGGCTAGCTCAGCGTTTTTAAGTTGTGCAGAAACACCACAGGCTGTGGCATTGTTAAAATGGTCAGATCGTGAAATACTTTAATGTCGAGTTTAATTTGTGACAAAGATTGCTGATAAGGTCAGAACAGTGATTTCGGCCGAAGGACCTGCCTCTTCTCCCCCGTTTGGAAAGAAAAAAGAAAGTTACTCGGCCTGTCCCCATGTGACGGACACAACAAGTGGTACTCCTTTTTCGACGCATACGGAACACATCCTTGTAGTTACCACTTTTTCATTTTTGCGGGGGCATCTTGTAACCTTTTTCGACGCACCCGGGACACAGTGAAGACGAGCTACTGTAACCTCAATCAGTTTGGATGATATCCTGAAGCTTTTGTGGTATGCTCCGGCTCTCACACGCGTCCTACATAAATAATCATTTCACGAGAGTATGAACTTCAGGATAAATTCTCAACTCCAACTTATGATTAATCTGTTCCACGCTGCTTGTTGCCGTTTCTTACACCCAGTTGAGTGTCTAAAGAATTTAATTTGTCCGCTTTCATGTTTGTGAGTTATGAAGTGTTGTTTTCCAGCGCTTGTTTTCTCAGTTTTGGGGGTTTGCTCCGGTTTTAAACTTCGATTTGTTGTGTTTCGGTGGTACACACGTATGTTCCTAAATCTAAAAATGTTTTTGGTTACGTGAATTTTTTCAAGTGTGTTAACATTTGTTCAATTACATACATATTATCTTAATATGTGTGATTTTTTAAAATTGCATGACCACTTGTTGAAAAGCACGAGCATTTGAAATTGCATGGATATTTTTGAAGATGAGAAACAAATAATTGCGTTAAAAGTTTTTTTAAATAATATCATGTATTATAATATGTCTACTATGTATTTTAAACAATGTCCATCGTGCATTGAAACAGTTTCCTTGCAAATTTGGAAAATGTTTACCAAGTATTTAAAATGTGTTCATCGAGTGCTGAAATTTTTTCACCGCGTGCTATATAATCCTCACCTTGTATTTGGAAACATGTTTTATTGTAAGAAAATTAGTACATATTTTAAAAACATTTTATGTATAAAAGCAAATGTTTATAAATTAAAATACAAAAGGAAATGAATAAATAAATATAGATATAGAGAAACAAGAAAAATGAAAGAAAAATACAAAAGTACTTGTATTTATTTTCATGAAATAGTAATAGGAAGAAGAAAAAGAATATAATAAAGTGAAAACGAAAAAAAATAAAAAATAAAAGGGAGAAAAGAACAAAAAAACACAGGAGGAAAATGGGCGCAATATCGATACATAAAAACAGACAAAATAAACTAGAATAAAGCGGCGAACCCGTATTAAATACGGCTTGTGTGATTGTATAGTTAGTCTGGCCCACGATGGCTTGCCCAGTATGCCATCTCGACTATCTCATGCAATGAGCTTACATAGGATTTTCCTGCTATTCCCTCATCTGGCTTTACCCTTTCTTGTTTCTTCTGATATTTTGAGACTGGCAACCATATTCATTTTTGACTCGTAATCAAGTAACCAAACTTGCATCCTAGTTTAGCTCCAAGTAGGTAAAACGGAAAGGGTGCATTGCATGCTTCTGGGATTAACTAATGTGGATGTAGACATTGTTGCTCTGCATCTAGTCATCATACGCATTGATTTATTCTCATGTTCACGCTGCCATTATTGGTCATTACCAGATCATGCAAAGCAAACCAGTTACCTGTCTGGGTCTGAACCAAAGACACGTCCCATCGTTACCAGATTAGCAAAAGCTAGTCTCAGAAATGCGATGTGGCCCTGCCGAAATTGCACCCCTGGTTGGGTTTCTCTTTTTATGCAGGACCATTTGCAACACAATCTCGTAGACGCCGTTCGGTCGAGTGCGATACGTGCCCCCTCAAATCTCAATCAATCACGCTTTAACAACAGAAGAAAACTGAAGATCATGTGTATGCTGGTGCTTCTTCTGCTGCTGAAGGCATAGCTGGTTGCATCATGAACAACAAACATTATATTGGCTACAGCTACAGATTTCCATCACACTGTATTGATCTGCAGCACGCGATAATTAAAATGGGAGGTTGTGCAAGAAGTGCTTCACTTAGGAAATTGCGACAGCACTGAGCAAGGCTTACTACAAGGGAACGCTCCTAATACATGATTAGTACTAGTACATAGGTGTTCCTTATAAACCGGGAAAGTGTAGGGGCTAGGCCAACCCTGAGAAAGTGAAAGCAAGATACTATGTTCAGTTGCAAAAAGAAAAGGCTCAAGCTAACATTTCCACGGTGTTCAGCGTCCAGAATGGCTAAGCTAGATTAGGTTCCCTATCTGATTGCCTAGAGCACTCGCTTAATCTTGTTTAGCGCCTCCCTTAATATATACTACCACTCTCTTTTAGAATACTGTATACTCAAAAGGAGAAGGTGCTAGATTGCAAAGTTCCATTTTCCGTTTTGTCTGGACTCTTTTTTTTTTTGAAACAAGGCAAAAGATTTGCCATTTCATTGATTAAGAAGGAAGTCATAGACGAAAGTCGCAAAGCGGCTAAAAGAGAAAAAACAGTAAGAGGTCTACTCTCGCGGCATGACAACACTCATGTGCTTTGCTCCGGCCATCGCCCAAAGAGACACCTCCGCTTTGATCTTACTGATAAGAACCATGGAAGGGATGGCCGTGTTTCTGAAGACTCTGGCATTGCGCTCCGTCCATATCTCCCATGAGATAAGCATCATCAAGGAGGCGAGCGCCTTAGGGGATCCAAGGCGAATCTGAAGGTTGCCATTCCACCATGCTCTCACCGAAGTCATTGTCTGCCAAGCCGCCGTAGTGATGTGATGCATTCCAAGCCACGGGAGAATATTGTTCCAAATGCGGGTGGTGTAGCAACATTGGAAAAGGAGGTGGGCGGCCGACTCTTGGCATTGCTGACATAGAGGGCAGAGGCCACAGTTTGGCCAGCCGCGGCGTATCAGCCGATCCGAAGTCCAAATCCTATTTTGAAGGACAAGCCAGGCAAAGAACTTGCACCTTGGGTCCAAACTGTGTGAATAAGATCCGACTTAGTGAGTCCCTCAAACTGAGCCCTGTAGGCAGAGGAAGTAGAGTACACCCCATCCTTGGTGAACTTCCAAATGATGGAATCTTCTATGTCATCAGTCAGAGAGGCCATGAAAACCTTCTCCCAAAGGTCAGCAAACTGCTGGACGTGTGCGAGCGACATGCCATTGGAGGTGTCAATGAGAGAGATCCAGTTGTTGTTGGTGAGGGCTCGCTGGACGGACAAATTCTTGTTGCGTGAAATGGCAAAGATGCCCGGAGCTAAGTCACGGGGACACAAGCCGTTTAACCATGGCGAGTTCCAGAATCTGGCTGTGCGCCCGTTGCCCACATTAACCGTTGTAGCGGCAGCAAAAAAGATACGATCGTCGCCAGTGCATGGAGATCCCATGCCTATCCAAGGCTTGCTTTTGTCCACCCACTCAAACCATAGCCATCGAAGACGTAGGGCTTTAGCAAATTTGTCCAGATTGAGCACGCCTAGTCCGCCAAACTGTTTAGGCTTGCAAACGAGATCCCAATTAATCTTGCATTTCCCTCCCGAAACTTTGTCCGTTCCAGCCCAAAGGTATGCCCGTCGAAGGCTGTCAATTGCGTTTAGCACCTCCACGGGGATGTCGAGAGGCGTGAGGTGATAAATCGTGATGGCCGTGAGGACCGCTTTAACGAGAACCACGCGCCCAGCACTGGCAACGTGTCTTCCCTGCCAAGGAGGGAGCTTGCTGGCGACCTTGTCAATGAGGGGTTGAAAGTGAATATTTTTGAGGCGCTTGACTGACAGCAGAAGACCAAGGTATCGCATCGGGAAAGTGGAGCGCACCGCCGGGAAGGCTTGCAGGATGTCGTCCAGATTTATGTTTTCACACCGAATGGGAGCCACCATGCTTTTAGCACAGTTAGTAACCAGGCCGGTCACTTCTCCGAAAGCGGTTAAGGAGGAAGCAAGAAATTGGACGTCCTCTCTCATGGGCCTGAGAAAGATGGCAGCATCGTCTGCGTATAAAGACGTCCTGGTGGTCGGTGCTCTTCCACCAATAGGGTGGAGGTGCCCTCGTGAGGTGGCCTTGTTGAGAAGGTGGTGCAGGGGGTCGATAGGCAGAACGAAGAGGAGCGGGGATAGTGAATCTCCCTGCCGGAGACCACAACCGTGCTTCAACGGGTCGCCCACCACCCCATTGATCAAAACCCTCGAGGTGGCCGTGGAGAGGAGTGCAGAAATCCAATCTCGAAATCTGGTCGGGAACCCGAGGTGTCTCAATAGGTCCATAAGGAAGTCCCATCGCACTGAGTCGAAAGCCTTCTTGATGTCAAGTTTGAATAGCAGGGTCGGTGTACGGTTTCTGTGTAGCTTCCTTGCCAAATTTCTGACATACATGAAGTTGTCGTGGATACTTCTTTTCTTTATGAATGCGCTTTGAGCAGTGGATACAAGATTGTTCATATGAGGAGCTAGGCGCGTAGCCAACACCTTGGTGAGGATCTTTGCAATGGCATGAATGAGGCTGATGGGACGAAAGTCTGAGATGCTCTCCGCCCCCTCTTTCTTAGGTATGAGAGCAATGTTGGCTGAGTTGAGCCAATGAAGATTGGACGTGTGCAAGTTTGAAAAGTGGCTGATAGCAGCCATGATGTCATCTTTGATGATCTCCCAACATTCCTTAAAGAAGGCACCAGAGAAGCCATCGGGGCCCGGGGCTTTATCACGGGGTAGATCAAAAATCGTCTTCCTGACCTCCTCCTCCGTGAAGGCCACCCCAAGGTCAGAAAGGTCCCTAGCAGGCACCGGAATGCAATCCCAGTTGATTTCCTTGCGTCGTGGCGGGGGACGCTTCGTGGCCTCGACAAAGTGGTTTTGGATGATGGACTTTTTGTGATCATGATCCACTACCCAACCATTATTGTGCTTCAGACGATGGATGAAGTTCTTCCTTCTTCTATGATTGACTCTCAAGTGAAAGAAGCGAGTGTTTGCATCACCCTCTTTGAGATTGGTGACTCGCGAATTTTGCCTCTTTCAAGCACGCTCCATGACGGCCAGGGCGACAACCTTTCTCTTGAGCCTTGCATGAATATCACGTTCTTCCACACTAAGAGGCCTGAGCTCAAGTGCCACATCCAGGCGGAGTATGACCTCCAGAGCCATGTGTAGTTGCACCTTGGAGTGTGCAAAAATTGTCTTGCTCCATTTTCTCAGGGCTTGGCTGGTCTTTTTCAACTTGTGAAATAAGATATGATACGGGTCTACATGGTTCACATTTTGGTTCCAAGCACCTTGCACGATCTCCTTGAAGCCGGGCATTTTGATCCAAAAATTTTCAAAACGGAAACACTTAGTCTTCGGCGGCCCTTGGTCATTGGCAAGTAGGAGAGGGCAGTGGTCAGAAAGGGACGAGGAGAGGGCATGCAGCAAATGATTGCCAAAATCGATGTCCCACTCTTCATTGCAGAAAAAATAGTCTAGTTTGCTTAGCGTTGGAGCGCCTTGTTCATTACTCCAAGTGAATTTCCTGTTTTGCAAGTGTATTTCTTTGAGCTCACAAGTATTGAGGGTGTTGCGAAAGCGTGTCATGCGGCTTCGGTCACTGTTAGCTCTATTCTTGTCGCTTGCCCGATAAATCTGATTAAAATCACCGGCAAGCAGCCATCTAGTACCAGGGGATGGCTTCTCGCTGATCAGCTCCTGGAAAAAAGAGTCTTTGAGGTTACTTCGGGTTGGCCCATAGACGGTTGTGAACTTGAAAGAAGTGTTGTTACAAGCAATGGTGATTGTAGCGGACAGGAAAAAGGATCCGGAGCTAATGTCCTTAACCTCGAGGAAGTTTTCATCCCACAGCAAGAGGATGCCACCACGAGTACCAATAGCAGGACGTTGCGCAAAACGTTTGAGCCTCGGACCACCGAGAGAGGAAGCCATGGAGAGATCGACCTGTTCGAGCTTTGTCTCCTGCAAACAGACTAAATGGCAAGGCGTGGCAGTGATGGTCTCTCGAATGGTCGATCGGCGGTTGGGGCAGTTCAATCCACGAACATTCCAATTCAGGATACTCAGATTTTGATCAGTCATATTGAAACTTTGAACACATCAATTTAGCATCAGCAAGTTGGGACATAGAAAGCAGAGGCTGCCTGGGACTGATATAGCAAAATCCATAGAACATCATTAGGTTGCATAAACTGTAGCGGTTGCCATACATCAGAAAACAACAGTAGTCACTACGGTTACAAAGCACACACACGTTTGCCTTGCCAGGGCTACAAGGATGAGCTATCTTCAACGATAGCAGGAAACAGGCACACACCCACACAAACAGAAGGTAGTAGTTGGTCTTAGCTAACATGGAGAATTGAGCTACATCATCAGGGTCCATGGCAGCCCAGTCACGCTGCCTCACCGGCGACCTCTCCATTCGCGGTCTGCAGTTCTGTTCCGGCCGCGCCTCCATGTTCCATCAGTGCATCCTCCACGGCCTTCGCAAGATCACAGTCTAGATTGAAGAGGGCCCGAAGGGCCGAAACTGTGATGTCAGGAAGTTGTCCCTGGAACATGCCAACAAATTTGCTAATGGCTTCTTCAGTAACTTCTTGCCCTTCGTTGATGATGCCCAGGCGCTGACAGAGGAGTTTCTCTGCTAGCTGCGCCACTGGCATAGTCCTCTTCTTTGCTTGAAGACGCGGGCTGCAGCGGTTGAGGTTGAAGCCCGAAACACCAGCGAGCGTCTTCCTCCTTGTCTTGGGCGGCCTGGGCGGTGTAGAGCTCAGCGCTGACAGCAGGGGCGGGGCACAAGGCACAAACAACAGGGACTGCGTGGGAAGATCAGTAGAGTTGGTCGCAGCAGGGCTGACTGGCGGGGTGGACATCGGGATGAAAATCGGCGTGGTCGGCTCAACAGCAGAAGGCGATCCATGGGATGCCGAAGCAGCCAACATCAGGGGTGGCATAGCAGATTCACTGGGACGTGCTGGAGCTGACATGGGATGTAGCTGGATGATGTCCAGCACCGATGTACAAGGGGAGGCATCCTGATGCAGCGTTGCAGGACACACCACTGCTGGCCTCTCCTGAGCACCAAAGCAGGGGGCAATCCAGCTGAACCAAGAAGCGTCGCCAGGTGAGGAAGAGACTTGCACGATGTCGCAGGAGGTGGTTCTAGGTGAGGCCGGAGGAGAACGACCACGACTGTCCTCGCAGACAGGGCTGGTCAGTCCGCCCGGGCGCACCGAGCGCGAGCCACTATCTTCAGAGCGACGACGGCCACGCCTGCCGGAGGCCGGAATGACAGCACCGTCAGGAAGGCGTTGGACTTGGTTCCAATCAATCTTGCGAGCGTCAGGGGCGCCAGAGGTCCTACGGCGTCCGTCCCTGCCAACGCGATCGTCGCGGCGGCCTCCCCTGTCTTCACGACGGCTATCCCTGGAGCCACGGCGGTCTTCGTCCTCGCGGCGCGCTGGAGCGCGCGACCGGCTGCGGAAGAAGCGATCACACCAAGAGGAGGAGCGATCCTCCCAGCCCCGACGTCCGCGGTCATCATCGTCATCGCGGCGGTCGCGGTCTTGGTCCTATATATGTGTCATTCTGTAACCCGGCACCTACATAGTGCATAATGCATTTGCCTGTTATGGTAATCGGTACTTGTTGGATTCAGATTCATGCCATCTTGGTGCGTTAACGAAGTGACTAGAGAAAGAGTTGTTCTGATTCCGTAATCCATAGCCATTATTGAACAAGTATTATAGGTCATTTTTTGTTTGCGAGTGTTTTTTTAAGGGAGTAGACTGGCATGATATGTTTAATGCAATAAAAACTGGAAACATATGGATTTGTATCACCCTGAAGCCTGAATGACTGTCAGCTTCTGGAATTATCCTCTGTTTTGAGTCGTTTATATATATACTTATACTCATATAAAATCCGGCTCCTATTCCCATATTCTTGTGATCAAAAGATATCCTAAATGTGCATGGGACCAAAACCACATGCACGCCAAGCAGAAGAAACACAACAAGTGCTTGCCATGCTCCACTAGTCGACGGGCATCTGCTTAATTACCTCTGCACTGGATCAGTCTCAGGGCGCGGGGTCCTAGCATCTCGTCGGTCTCGCTTTTGTTTTGTGTTTGTGATGTGGTCAGTCACTAAGCCTACAGTAAAATGCAGCCTCGGTGTGGCAAGATCTGCCGGCCAGTCGCTGGTTGTCGCAGCAGGCCAGCAAGCTAGCAGCTGCTGCTGCGTGATTGCACACTTGCACGCAACCGCCATGCCATGCATCTGGCCGGCTTCGTGCCATGTACTCCCTTCGTTCGGAATTATTTATCATGAAAATGGATGTATCTAAACATATTTTAGTTTTGGATACACCCATTTCCGAGACAAGTAATTTCAAACGGAGGGAGTAAAACGCAGAGGCAGGATGCATGCGTCACGAGGAGGATTGGCTATTTGTTTACTGGTGCAGTGATGACTCGGTGAGAGCTGGAAGTCGGAGGCTTATCTACATCCTGACTTGCAAGCACACCCGTAGATCACTCGACGTGCTGGCAAGTGAGTGTAGTTTGTGGAGTGGTTTGGGGTGTCCCGAATTTCGCGGGAAATGCCTTGGAGTCTGCACATTTGGGTGTTGGTTTGGGTTAGTAGTTGACTACTGTCTCGTATTAGCCTGGCAAAGGAGGTCCACCATAGTTTATACTACTCCTACCAGGATTTTTGAACACTTTGCATCATCTAACGGTCTAACCAAACATGAAACATTATCTATTGCTTGGGACCGTACATGGGTATGATAACGCTAGCAATAAGCCAATGAACTTGCTTCATGCCTTGGGATGCTCTCTTATTGCTTTGGCAAAGAGAGTATACAAAGGAATGGTAGCTTTTATACTGGGTATAGTTTAGGTGCGCAGCATTCGATTGCTAAAGGTGTAAAATGGACTGGGCATTTACGCAGCCTTTCCAAGCCGGGGATCAAAATCATTAGGTCGGGCATTCACCTCTTGGTAATGTCACGACAGATATTTGCATTGTATGGACTCCGTTGAAGTTCACGATCATCCTACTGATCTTGACGCCTTAAGATTCCCCTGGATCTCATGACAACATCATTGAACAGCGAAAACACATGACCCACATGACTACAAAGCGTACATTTGTGTTCTCTTTCCAGAAAGAAATATAAGACTGTTTATAAATCACTAAAGAAAGTAGTTCTTCTCTTTACAGAGGGAGTAGTAGTTATTTTCCATCACTACATCCTGAAACCACCCCTTGTTTCTTTGCCCTGAAAGAGAAACCTTCAACTCAAGGCGCAACATGCACCACAAAAAGAGGAATCCCGATCGTGCCACGAATCAAAAGGCACGGCATATGATCCAATCGTGCCACTAGCAAACGGTACTCCTGCTCTTAAATTGACATGTCCTTCTCTTAAAGAAAAGGCAGCTAGCTAGTGTATCTTAAGTTGACATGACTGGTCGCTAGCTCGCATATATATCTTGTTCTTTGTTTCGGTGCATGATTTGATCAATCTCAGGGCGGGAAAAGACCATGACACGTATGATATGTTTTGCTAATTGCACGCTAGGTAGATAAAATTACTCAAGCAACACGCACCCGTTCGATCAGGTTGGTCGACGACGATGGATCGCTCGTTCAAGCTGATAAGCAGGTCCCCGACCATGACGACGGCGAGCTAGTCCCCAACACGACACGTGACGCGGACATTTTTTCTATTTTGTTTGCATTGGCCTACACACTGTCGGCTCATTTGTTGCGTGTGTTGTCTAGCACGGCGACCCGGGGCCGCCAAGATGTTAAAATGATGCGCCCGCGCTGCCTGGCTTGTCTGAGCTTGCTTTGTTTGCTCTGCTTGCCCGGTCGAAATAATGCGGCCGATCGTTGATGGGTCACGGCAGCGACTGTTCCCGGATCTTGCCTTTTTGTAAGGCCAACACCACCGCGCGACCCTATCCTATCCGGCCCCGTTCGTTTGGGGTAAAAGGGACAAAAAAGGTGGCCCAACGCGCGGGAGCAAACGGATTTTTGTTCGTTTTGTGTCCGCTTTTGACCCATCCGCGGCCCAAATTTGCGCCGCTTTTGGGGTGAAACTGACACCACGCGGACACGCGGGTTGTCTGCGCGTGTCCTCCCCTGGCCCGTCCGTCAGTGGCACAAGACGGACCTTTTTCTATCCGCCCCCTCCACTCTTCCCGTCGCTGCCGCCGTCGCCGCTGCCATTGCAGTCGTGCAGTTCGGGCGCGAGCTCGCCCAACCCTTTCCCCTCGGCGCCGCCGAGCTACCCAACCACGGCCACCTGGTTTGCGCACCCGCCGGCCGGTTTTGGGGCGGATCCGGTCGGTCTTGAGCTTGGCCGGCTGTGGGAGGCTGGGCTGCGCCATGGACTGGCCGGGCACCTCGCCGGAAGGCCCTGGCAGGGCCGCAAGGCCACATGTAGGCAGTGGCTCCTCGTCTAGCCCCTTGGATCTGCACCGTCGGCGGTCCGCCGGCAGATACACGAATGGCGGTCGGCCGGGCTCGGTGCTTGCCCAAAAGCTCGCCGGCGCACCGTTGCCACTCATTAAGTGCGACCACTGCCCAAGGATGGTCGTGCGCCGCGTGTCTACAACGCCGGAACATCTCGGATGGGTGTTCATCAAGTGCTTAAACGATGGGGTATGCGCTTTTTTTAGCTTCGGTTTGTGCTCTAGATTTAACTAGTTGTGCTAATTTTAAATTTTGTTGTGTAGAACGGATGCAAGTTTTGGTATTGGGAAGAAGAGTACATTGATATATTGATAGAGCGAAATTTAGTACCTGTTCGTGCACTTTTAGCTAGCATGGAGGCTGTAAATGAGACAAGTGCACTTGATGCTAGATTAGAGGCTAGACACGATACTAGGTGTGAGGAGGAAGCAACATCGACTTCCGGCTTGAAGAAGAAAGGAGGATGCCAGATCGAGCTTTCTGGCTTGAAGAAGAAAGAAGGATGCGAGATCGACCCTCCTCCACAGATCAACAACGAGTGCATCGAGAAGGTCTTAACCCAACTCAAGGGAGCAGTTATGGAAATTGGGTATCTTCTAAAATGTATTCTTGTGGTTCTTGTTTTTTTGGCCTTGCTTTACTAATCAAAATGTGATGATGCATTTTCCATGTACCAAAAATGAATGATGAAATAAAGTTAAGGACTTGCAAAGAAATAATACGCGGATAAGATGCGGCCGGGATGCGGCCGCGCGGTGGGCGCACGGCCACCGCATCCCAGGACAGGCCCAGACACGACCCCAAATCCCTATTCAAAGGGACAAAAACAAGACAAAACAGACGTACGTTTGGGGTCGCGCGGTGGAGTTGGCCTAACCCGCACAGCGACGCCTGTCTTCTGGCTAATTAAGCTTGTCCTGGTTAAGCTCGCTTCTGCCACTCTTTCCTAGCAGTGTCTATCATACTTAAACCTAAGGTCCGCTGAATCAGCTGATTCTTCCTAGTAGTAGTAGTCAGAATTCCGAAGTCTACTACCTGAGTGAGTACAAATGGAGATGATTCTCTGTGCACAATTCACGACTCATGAGTAAGTTTCTTTTCCTTTAATCCTGCGACTGACTTAACCCATTTATCCAACAGGCTATTGGCTTTGGCACCTGCATCACATGTCACATCCTTTGTTTTTACAGTACTTTTTTGGTCAAGATTGTGTGTTGCGTAGGCGTAGCCTCACCCAGCGACATTTTCCGAGATTCAGCTGGCACGGTGGTGAGGCGGGAAGCAAAGGACCTGTCTCTTCTGGCCCGTTTGGAAAGAAAACAAAGTTGATCGGCCTGTCCCCGTGTGACGGACACAGCAAGTGGTACTCCTTTTTCGACGCACACGGGACGCATCGTTGTAGTTACCTTTTTTCTTATTTTTGCGTGGGCATCCTTGTAACCTTTTTCGACGCACACGGAGCACAGAGAAGACGAGCTACTGTAACCCCGGTCAGTTTAGACGATATCCTGTGGCATGCTCCGGTGAAAATTGTAAATGTCAGTGGTCACTTCAAGAACAATCACCAGTGATTGAGATACTTCCTTCCACAGGAGGAAGGAAAATCAAAATAGGGTGAGCCTACGCTGCGTCCAGGAGGACTTGGCGGCTCTCACACCATTCCAACAGAAATAATCACTCCACGAGAGTATGAACTTCAGGATAAATTCTCAACCCCAACTTGTGATTAATCCGTTCCACGCTGCTTTACTCTATGCTTGTGCTCTCTGGGCAGCTTGTTGCCGTTGCTTACCTTGTCATATATGTTCTCACACCAAGTTGAGTGTCTAGAGAATTTAATTTATCTGCTTTTGTGTTTTTTAGTTATCAACTGTTGTTTTCCAGCGCTTGTTTTCTCGGTTCAGGGGGTTTGCTCCTGTTTTAATCTCTGATTTGTTGTGTTTCCATGGGGCACACATATGTTCTTAAATCTAAAATATATTTTCCCCTCGAAGAGAATCTAAATATGTTTTCAGTTACATGAACATTTTTCAAATTGTTAACTTTACATACATATTTTTTTAATATATGTGATTTTTTAAAATTGCATGACCGCTTGTTGAAAAGCGCGAGCATTTGAAATGCCAGGGATATTTCTGAAAATGAGAAAAAAATTAACTATGTTAAACTTTATTTTAAAAAAATACTGTGTATTGTAAAATGACACTATGTATTTTAAACAATGCCCATTGTGTGTCGAAACTGTTTCCTTGAAATTTTGGGAAATGTTTACCAAGTATTTAAAATGTGCTCATCGAGTGTTGAAAAATTATCACCTTGTGTTTGAAAACATATTCATGTTTTATAGTAAAAAATAGCACATAGTTAAAAATATTGCATGTATAAAAAACAAAAGTTTATAAGTTGAAAACAAAAGGAAGACAGTCATAAATAAATATAAATATAGAGAAACAAGGAAAATGACATAAAGGAGGAATATAAAGAGTATTTATTTTTATTTTCATGAAAAAATAAGAAGAAAAAGAATGTAATAAACTGAAAATGAAAAGGGCCAAAATGGACAAAAAAAGAGGAAAACAAGCGCAATACCGACAAATAAAAAATAGACAAAATAAACTGTAATATACCAGTGAAGCCATATTAAATACGGCCAGTGTGATTTTATAGTTAGGCCGGCCCATGATGGCTCACCCCGTGTCCCATCTCGACTATCACATGTAATGAGCTTAGAGCAACTCAAGCGGATCTTGTAGAAGCTCGCCGACCTTTATAAGTCCAGGTGTTTTACAGATCTGATCTTTTTTCAGCCCGAACAGATTCTGTAAAAAAGGTCTGGTCCGTAAAAACTATACCGGTGGCCCTTATATTCTCCTGTCTGCCGCTATATTTACCGGACAGAGGTCGATTTAGGGTTCGTATCCGGCATTTCCCTTACCCGCCTCCGCCGCAATCCCTCCTACGCCAGCGCCCAATCTCACCTACTCTGGCGCCCGATTCTCGCACGCAAGCACCCTTTTAGAGCAGATCGATGACCGGTGGGGGTCAGGGGGTGGGGGCTGCGGCACGGTTCTCTACCGGTCGGCACCGAGTACTACCTCAAAGTGAAGCCTTGAACTAGTTTTAGGATAGGTTTATCGATTATGTTTTTATATTTGTATGTTCAAATTTATGAACTCTGCTGACGAACTATCATGGCGCGAACTAACTTTCAAGTATGCAGTATGGTTTTTAGTGGATCTTTTCTGTCGTGCCATGCGCGGTACCGTAAATTCGTTTTTCACATGGTTTATTCTCATGTTCACGCAGCAATAATTGGCTTTACCAGATCATGCAAAGCAAACCGGTTACCTCTCCGCGTCTAAACCAAAGACACGTTCCATGGTGTCCAGATTAGCAAAAGATGGTTTCAGAAACGCATGTGGCCCTGCCGCAATTGCACCCATGGTTGGGTTTCTCTTTTACGCAGCAGGACCATTTGCAAGAGAATCTCACAGATGCCATTTGGTCGGGTGCGATGCATGGATTTTTCGTCAAAAAGAACCACCTGCCCAGTGAAATTGTCAAAAAAGACCATCTATGAGCGAAAATGTCAAAAAGGACCACCTGCACCGTGGCGGCAGGTGCGCCAGCCGACACGTGGCACCTGCCGCCACGGGATCTGGCGGCAGCACCTGCCGCAACTGGCTCGACCGGCAGCCTCAGCTGCACAGAATTTCGGTCGATGGCACACACAAGAACGGAACGGGCTGGCGATGTGGCACCTGCCGCCACGCTCCCTGGCGGCAGCCTGTGCTGCTTTTCACGCCAAACGGCACGTCCGTTGGTTCTTAGTGTGGCAGACGCATTGCTGGCCGTGGTGCCTCTGCCGTTTTGTTTTCTGTGCACCCATCTCTCTCTCGTTGCCCTGTGCTATGTGGAGTCATCTGGATTAATCCTAAATACAGGACTGACCGACTGAGGTGTTTAGTCTAACTCAATCAACAGAAAAGGCATCTGGCCAGTGCATCTCGACTAGCAAAGCGTCTGCCACCTATGGCCCAACAGAAAAGCAGCACAGGCTGCTGCCAGAGAGCGGGGCGGCAGGTGCCATGTCGCCAGCCCGTTCCGTTTTCGCATGCGTCGTCGGTCAAAATTCTGTGCAGCTGAGGCTGCCGCCTAAGCCGGTGGCGGCAGGTGCTGCCGCCGGATCCCGTGGCGGCAGGTGCCACGTGTCGGCTGGCGCACCTGCCGCCATGGTGTAGGTGGTCTTTTTTGACATTTTTATTCACGGGTGGTCTTTTTTGACATTTTCACTGGTCAAGGGGTCCTTTTTGTCAAAAAATCCATGCCCTTCGAATCTCAATCCATCACGCTTTTACACAAGGAAGAAACTGAAGACTACACTATGTGCTAGCACTATTGATACGCACTGCTGGTTGCGTCATGAACAGCAAAAAGATAGTGCTCACAGCTACAGATTTCCATCACACTGTATAGATCTGCAGCACTGGTCTGTACAGTCAATAAGCCGGAGAATATGATTAGTGTTCTTTTTTTTCGTGGATAATATGATTAGTGTTCATGACAACACTAATCTGTCTATATCCACATTATTGACAACACTAATCCGTCTACGTCCACACTATTGATTGCTGACAAAATAAGACCACACTGTGTCTGTACTTTATACAGATTCACACAAGTCTGAAACGGCGAGAGAGTTAAAATGGGAGGTTGTGCTTTAGGAAATGGTAACACGGCTGAGCTGGGTTACGAGAGAACTCTGCTACATGATTAGTGTTCCGTATAAGCCGGGAAAGTGAGGGTAGGCCAATCTAGAGAAAGGTTCAACTGAAAAAATGAAAAGCCCCAAGCTGGCATTTTCATAGCTAGTGTTCCGCATCCAGAATAACCAGCTAGGTTCCCTATCTGATTGGCTATAGCACTCGCTTAATCTTGCCCCCACGTCTCCGTTAATATAGTAGTAGTACTACTAAAAAGAAGAAGGTGCTAGGTTGGAAGTTTTATCTTCGTTTTGTCTGTATAACTAGCCAATGTGTCATCCGGTGATTCTTCAGGTAACCGATCCGTTTCATTTTTGTCAGATGTTAGCATAAGAAAAGAAGTCACTGAAGGCTCTTTTTTTTTTTACTTGTTCGGGAAGAACCCACGTCTGCTTATAGTCCATGTAAACTCTCGGTCGTTGTAGCATTACTCAACATGCACATGCACCATCAGATCAAAAAGATGTGCATGCCAAACACAAGAGCTGCTTGACCACCTACAGTACGGAACCATGCGCGGCTAGCCGACGCGCATCTTTTTACGTGCATCGCCCTTGTTTGACGCGAGGTCCTAGAATCTCATACGCCCATGTCACTTTTGCGTTTGTGATATGGCCACTCGTCCACTCACGCTACCCCTACAGCCCAGCCTTGCAAGATCTGCCGGCCAGTCGCTGGCCGGCGCGCGCAGCAGGCTAGCTCCCGCTTCTTCGGGAAAATTCAGGCGATCGCTTTCGAGTTGGAACAGGCCCGGTCAGGTGGATGCACGCATGGCCGGGTCCAAGCGCCTAGCCCATCTTAGCGTGGTGCAGCCGTGCAGGGCCAGACGCGAGAAAATGAACAAAACTGGCTCCTATCTGAAACTTCAACATAAAATGGCCATAATCTGAAAATATTTTATGAAATGGCCATCTTTTGCATGACGCCCCGGGCTAGGGCGCCATGATAATGACATGTAGCATGACGCCCCGGCCTAGGGCGCCATGCCAAATAGCATGACGCTTTAGCCCGAGGCGTCATGCTATCTAGCATGACGCCCTAGCCCCGGGCGTCATGCAAAAGGGGCCATTTCATGAAATATTTTCAGATTGGAGCCATTTTGTGTTGAAGTTTTAGATAAGGGTCATTTTTGTCCATTTTCATGCCAGACGCTGCATGCACATATTTGCATCCTCCGTACCCTGCCAATCGCAGCACACACCCACCGGCCAGCCGGCTTTGTGCCACGTAAAACGCGGCTGTAGTCGGACTGTTAACTCGGTGGTAGCCGGAAGGTGGAAGCTAATCTCAGCCCTGACATCTGGAAAATTCTGGCCAATATGTTTCGTGAATGTGAGTTTTAAGATTTTTACGAATGTAGCCATTAATTGTTTGATAGGATTGCCCATTAAGTGGTGCAACCTAGTCAGACTGCTTTCATGCGTGGAAGATATGTCTTAGAGAGGGTTGTTGTCTTACATGGAATTCATTCGAAGAAACTAGACGGGGTAATCTTCAAAGTGAATTTTGAGAAGGCATATGATAAAATCAAATGGCCATTCTTGCAGCAGGCCATGCGCATGAAGGGTTTCAATGGGGCATGGATAGATCGGGTGGATTTTTTTGTCCAAAAAGATAGTGTCGGGATTAAAGTGAATGATGACATTGGTTATTATTTTTAGACGCATAAAGGCCCACGACAAGGAGACCCAATCTTCCCTATTCTATTCAACATTTTGGCAGACATGTTGACAGTGCTCATAGGTCAGGCCAAGGAAAAAGGCCTGGTAGGTGGTCTTTTACCTCATTTGGTGGATGGGGCGTTTCTATCCTACAATATACTGAGGACACTATCCTATTCATGGAGCATGATCTTGCAAAAGCGAGGAATATGAAATTAGTGTTGTGTCTTTTTGAACAATTGTTCGGTCTAAAAATTAACTTTCATAAAAATGAATTGTTCTGCTTTGGTCGAGCCAAAGAGGAACAAGACAATTACACACAATTGTTTGGTTGTTCACTGGGATAATTGCCCTTCGAATCTCAATCCATCACGCTTTTACACAAGGAAGAAACTGAAGAGTACACTATGTGCTAGCACTATTGATAGGCATTGCTGGTTGTATCATGAACAGCAAAAAGATAGTGCTCACAGCTATAGACTTCCATCACACTGTATAGATCTGCAGTACTGGTCTGTACAGTCAATTAGCCGGAGAATATGATTAGTGTTTTTTTCGCGGATAATATGATTAGTGTTCATGACAATACTAATCTGTCTACACCCACATTATTGACAACACTAATTAGTCTATGTTCGCAGTATTTATTACTCACAAAATAAGATCACACTGTATTTTATACAGATTTACATTAGTCTGAAACGGCGAGAGTCAAAATGGGAGGTTGTGGTTTAGGAAATGGCAACACGACTGAGCTGGGGTTACGAGAGAACTCTGCTACATGATTAGTGTTCCGTATAAGCCGGGAAAGTGAGGGTAGGCCAATCCATAGAAAGTGAAAGCAAGATGCTACGGGACCAAAGGTTCAACTGAAAAAAAAAATGAAAAGCCCCAAGCTAACAATTTCATAGTGTTCAACATCCAGAATAACCGGATAGGTTCCCTATCAGATTGGCTAGACCACTCGCTTAATCTTGCCCCCACGTCTCCGTTAATATAGTACTACTACTACTAAAAAGAGGAAGGTGCTAGATTGGAAGTTTCATCTTCGTTGTGTCTCTATCACTAGTAGAAAAAGGGTCAAATGTGAAGCACATTAGTGCCGGTTTGAATTTGAGCCATTAGTGCCGGTTCCAACGGCTAGGCGGGCGGGCATCATTAGTACCGGTTCGTGGGTAACCTTTAGTACCGGTTCATGCCACGAACCGGTACTAAATGAGCTGTGTCAGGCTATGGTCAGTCTGGAGCCCCCACGAAGACCTTTAGAAGGTTACCCACGAACCGGTACAAGAGTTTTTTTGTAAACTGATTTTTAGTCCCACCTCGTCAAGAGAGAGGAAGTATGAGCGGTTTATAAGCCGTGAGTGCACAGACAATGACGAAGTGTTGTAATGCTCACCTACATGTTGATTAGCTTCAAGCCTTGCGGAATAACATAGATTGCACTGAGCTATGTGCAGTGCAGTCTACACTATTCTGAATGGCTTGAAGTAAATTAACCAGCATTGCACCTCTTTTTAATTTTTAGTAACTTATTTGAACTCCAGACTTCTTTTATGTTCAGTATGCAGCATTCAAAGCGACGTCATCAATTTCCAACATGTTCTGACATCATTTGTTGTTTTTCGGTCATTTACCTAATTGTTTTCTTTTTTTTACTTATTTTCTGTTTTTTAGAAAAGTTAATTAGATGATTGAATGTTTGATTAATGTCGAATGTTAGATGAATTAGCTAGATAGAAAATTGTCAAACTATAGAGATTTGAACTAGTTGAATAATTAATATAACTAGTTTATTTTTAGTAAAAAAATTATCGAACTAGTTTATTTAGTTATATGAGATTTGAACTAGTTCAATAATTAATATAACTAGTTTATTTTTAGTAAGAAAATTGTCGAACTAGTTTATTTAGGTATATGAGATTTGAACTAGTTCAATAATTAATATAACTAGTTTATTTAGGTATATGAGATTTGAACTAGTTCAATAATTAATATAACTAGTTTATTTTTAGTAAGAAAATTTAGGTATCTGAGATTTGATGATCTAATTAAAATATTATTTGTTAATGAGTTTTTCTGTTTATTTAATTTTTTATATATTTTGATTTTATATAAATGTTAGATTAATGTCGAATGTTAGATGAATTAGATAGAAAAGTTAAATATATAGTAACGTCAATTGTTAGAGATGAATATAGTTAGATATATTAATGTCAAATGTTAGATGAATATATATTTGGCTAGATATTAATTAATGTTAGATAGTAATAGGTGTTTAATGTTTCACCTATATGAACATAGAAAATGTCATCTGACGACGAAAAAGATTTCATTATGTGCGAACACTGTGAAGACCAGCGCGGCCTGTGCGACAGAAATTTCCTTGTTGATGGTAGGCGCTTCAGCATGAAGCTGGATGAGACATTCGAAGTTGATACAGTAAGTCACTTTGTCAATTATTATTTGAATGCAAAACTTATTCTTCATTTGCTTCAACTTATAATTTTAAATTTTCACTATTCTACTAGCGCATCCCCTGCCATGCAACAATTTTTGTCTTGGATAAAATAGGTTTTAGTGCTATAGATGATATGAAGGTAAAGAGAGTTTACTTGAAGACGGAGCATGGGTATACTTTCAACGTCAAATTATATAATTGAGACACATACACCCATTTTGAATGCAAAACTTGGCAAGCACTATGCAAGGCTTATGCATTTGAGCCTGGTATGGTTGTCACCTTTGATATTCGTCCGGAAGATGATATTGAAGGTAATATAGACATTTGGGTCGATGTACAAACGCCTCCAGTTCTACCATTATGTGAGTTTTTCTCAACCATGCATGCATATGTTTATGTCTTTGATACAATTTATTCAAAAATAATTGACAACTAATTTGTATTGTCAACTTATTTCGGTTCAAGCAAACAGGTCCGGCGCTTGGTAGACAGGACCTACTACTGTCACGGGGCTCAACTAAACTGCGAGGAGATAAGTCATTATGTTTCATGACTTGAGGATCTTAATACTGTCAAGACAAATTTTTTTCCTGAACTTAGAAATGTTAATACTCAAAACATGCGACCAATGGTGATCGTATTGAACTACGGTCACATCTATAATCGAAAGATGGTAAGATTTTAATTATTTGTCCTTAATTAGTGCATCTTTTGCATACATTATTTTTAAAGTTAAACTTTCATTGCTTAGTATATTAATTACAATATGATGTTCTTCAACAGGGACTTCCGATGACAGTTGTGCCTCAGTGGATCGAGACTAAAGGTGACATGTCAATGGTTAGCTTACGGCCAAGATATCCTACATTGCACATGAGTGCATTCAGGATTTCTGAAAGCGAAGAATGCTTAATAGTGAAAGATTGGAGCAAAATTGTTAACAATCGCAGAGAAGTACTAGGGGGCAGCAAGGAGAAGCGCAACCCAAGATTAGGAGACAGATTCATCTGCATGCTCCAGTATGATGAATCAGGAGAGCTATACATGTTTTATGCTATTCTACCTGAGAGGGGGCAGCACTAGTTCATGCTCTTAATTAGTGTCTCATGTCCGTGTCCTGAACTTCGATGTTGGTGATGATTATGTTAAACTCGATGATATCTTTGCTTCTGATACAAAGTGAATGTTTCCTCTTTAAGCTAGCTAGTGTTGGTGATGATTAGATAGCTAGCGGTAATGACTATGATGATTAAA
The DNA here is from genome assembly GCF_018294505.1 of Triticum aestivum. Lineage (NCBI taxonomy): Eukaryota > Viridiplantae > Streptophyta > Magnoliopsida > Poales > Poaceae > Triticum > Triticum aestivum. The sequence goes on from NC_057794.1 coordinate 564,340,958, forward strand.
TAGTGGTAATTAGACGACTACGATGATTTTTAGCTAGCTAGATTTTATTTATTTATTAATATGCGATGATGATGATGACGACTACAACTCATTATAACGTAAAACAATCCTAAATTAAATTGATAACACAAATTTAATTGAAAAATACAAAATAAAACAAAAACCCACAAACATTTAGTACCGGTTGGTGTTACCAACCGGTACTAAAGGGCTCCCAGCCTCCGGAGCTGGCTCGTGCCACGTGGTTTCCCTTTAGCAGTAGTTCGTGCTGAACCGGTACTAAAGGGGGGGGGCTTTAGTGCCCACACTTTAGTGCCGGTTATGAAACCGGCACTAAAGAGCCTTACGAACCGGTGCTATTGCCCGGTTCTGCACTAGTATATAACTAGCCAATGTGGTCATCCGGTGATTCTTCAGCTAAATAGTGCGTTTGTCTGTTGTAGTAATCGGTACTACTTGTTGGATTTAGATTCATGTCCTCTTAATGTGTTAAGAGCATCTCCAATAGACGGTTCATATGTAAAAATATCTATTTTTTAGATCTTCAAGAGTAAAAAACGCTGCTCCAACAGATGGTTCATATGTAAAAACATTACATCACCATGTCTCGGAGATGTAAAATTGAAAACTTCATGATGCAAATTTACATCACGAGATGCATCTGATGTAAAACCGTGGCCGGCCGCGAAACGACCAACCGCCAGTTCATTTGCCTTCTCGCTCACAACCGCCCGAGCACCAGCCGCCGGCACCGCCCATATCGTCGTCGTCGTCGTCGCCGCCGCCCCAAATTACCCCCGCCGCCCTAGCCCGCGTCGCCTCCCCCGCCGGAGGGCGTCTCGTAGCCGCCCGGTGCCGCCGTTTCGGGATCCAGCCGCGACTGGATCAGACGTTTCATGAAGATGTACAGCGAGATTAGAGACACCGATGTGGATGATCAACTCCAGAAAGATTTTATGAAAGAGCATTGGAAATGGCATGGCGAAAGAGCCGCATAGATTTATTATTTGTTTGTGAAAAACTATGTTGTATTGTGCAAAACTATGTTGTTTTTGTGTTGCATTTGATCTCGTGGATTTGAAGAACAATGTAATAATTTGATATTGTGGACATGTATAATTTTTTATGTTGTTTTTAGATGTTTTTTATAATATGTGCGGTTGTACAGTGGCTGAATAGCAGCCGCGCGGCCGGTTTTACATCTTCGTTTTAGATCATCTGTTGAAGTTGTTCTTTTATTTGCATCTCTATTTTGGACCATCCGTTAGAGTTGAGTCTTTTTCAGAGATGTAAAAAATACTTTTTGATTCTTCAAATTTTTACATCATCGATTTGAAGCATCAAGATATACATCATCTATTGTAGATGTTCTAAAGAAATGATTGAGACTTGGTTATACAGAAGCGGATATCGACGAGGTGAAATAGCCGGGAATAGGATGTCTTGCTATACAGAATCCTACACAAAGTAAAAACATATGGATATGAGATTTCTTTGAACCAAAGAGACCTCTAGTGTATCCGGTTCATTTTTGTCAGACGTTAACATATGAAAAGAAGTTACTTGGGGCTCTCTTTTCCTCAGTTATTCAGGAAGAGTTGGGACACTTTTCACGTTTTTCATCCACATACAAATATCGGTGGCTATGAATCGTTTTAACCCTTTTGTTTTACCCTAACAGCCTTGCCATGTCTCAGTCGTTAAGTCTCAGTCGATGCTCTATCCGTGAGATCTTACATGAAGATTTGTTCAAAAAAAATAATTCTTCAGATTTTTCTTTTTCTCTTTTGTACGTAATATCGCTTGACTAAGACTTGATTAAATCTCAGTCGACTAAGACGTAGTCACACCCTTACCGTTATGTCCCCGGAGCATTCGAGCAACGCGCCATAATAGAGTGTAAATTCCTCTAATTATGTAGATCAACATTAGGGCTGTAATCTGATTATACGATCTAGCTCCTTCCAATCATCAGTGTACCCGGATAGTCTTTCCAATATAAATATTGTATTCCACTGATAATCGACCAGCTTTCTTAAGCACATATTACTTAAGTACATTTCAACAAGTAATAATTCCATGATAATCATATAAAGTAATTCCATGCATAAATACATGTATATAAATTCCATAATAAGATATTCCGAATATTAGTAATTCCTAGTAATTTGAATATAGTTGTAGGACACATAATTCCAACATAAACCATGCGCTGCTAGCCGACGCGCATCTTTTTACGTGCATCGCCAAGGTTTGACGCGGGGTCCTAGAATCTCAGACGTCCATCTCACTTTTGTGGTTGTGATATGACGCTACCCCTACGGCCATGCCTGCCAATATCTGCCGGCCGTTCGCTGGCCGTCGCAGCAGAAGCTATTACATCTAGATACATCCATTTCTGCGATAAATAATTCTGAACGGAGGGAGTAGCTACATGTGCGGCGCGCCCCCCCGGCTTCTTCGGGAAAATGCAGGCGATCGCTTTCGAGTTCTCACAGGCCGGGCCAGGTAGGTGCGTGCATGGCCGGGTCCGCACGCCTACCGCTTAGCATGGTGCAGAGTGGTGCCGCCATGACCTGCCAATATCAGCACAAGCACCGCCCAGCTGGCTTTTGTGCCATGTAAAACGCGGCTGGAGTCGAATTGTTAACTTGGTCATAGCAGACCCGTAGATCCTTCGGCAAGTTGTTTGTGTGGAGTGGTTTGGAGTTGGCTTAGGAGTTTGCACATTTGGTTGTTGGTCTGAGCTAGTCAAGGACTGCTCTCGTGTTAGCCAGGCAAGGAGGTCAGTCATAGTATTTTGCAAATTTTTGAATTCTCGTCTGACCAAATGCTACGTACTTCTATCGTTCAACACCATACATAGAGATGCAGAGGTGGGTCGCACCAGATAGCTCTGCGAGTACGTGCTTGGTAAGTTGGTATACCTTGATGGTGCCTCCGATTGGTTTGCTTTGCTTTGGCAAAGCGGGGTGGTTTAGGTGCACAGCATTTGGTTGCACGCAGCCCTTTGCCAAACCGGGCAGGTCGGGTATTCACCACACCCCGCAATATCACATTAGATGCTCCTATTTGCATGCACTAAGATTTCACAATCATCGTACTGATCTTCACCTTAATTAAGATTCCCCTGACTCTCATGATAACACCGTTCAACAGTGAAACCCCATGGCTCACAAAACTACAAAGCCTACATTTGCTTTCCAGCGCTACTAGTATTTGCCATCAACAGGTTACAGGTCCCACCCTTTATTTCATTGCCCCGAAGGAGAAACAATTCAACTCCAAGCACGACATGCACCAGCGAAAGAAGAATCTAGTGAAACGATGCGAGCTCTACACTGCATGCGTCCTTCGATGAAGCAGTGTTCCTAGCTCCGATCAATAGACCCGCACCACATATAGTTTTTGTAGGCGATAGCTAATCAATAGGTATGATCACGGTTGCCGCAAATCAAAAGACGTGACATATGATCCGATCGTGCCACTAGCAATCGCTACACAGTACTGCCCTTTCCTAAATACAGGGCAGCTAGCTAGTGTATCTTGAATTGACATGACTGGTCGCTGTAGGTTTCATCCCTTTTCTCCTTCTCTTCTGTCACGGTCCAAAACAGCACTACTATAGGTGAAGCATAATCTACTAACTTTTTTCTCACATATGTTCGAGTTGGTTTCGTCGATATTTGCTTCCTCGTACTCCATCTGTCCGGGTTTATTAGTTCTCCACATATTTTAAAACAAATTTTGACCATCTATTTAATCAATAAAATATAAAGTAATTCTACTCGCTACAAAATAAATATGGTTGAATTTGTATTTAAAAGAGCCTTACATTTTATCAATTAAACATATGGTCAAACTTTTATCCAAAATAAAAGGGTTTTAAGCGCATCTTCAATGTGGCTCCAGAAACATCCCGCATCCTTTGAACCGAGTGGTCCGGACACCGCCATCCAACGGCCTCCTGGATTTGTTCGTGGACTAGTCTGGACTTCTGTTTTCCCGCTAATCGGAACTAAACCCGGGGTTTTGCGGGAGTCTCGACACTATCCACATAGGACTCTACACCCCTGGCCCACCCAAAACTTAGGCGGAGCCCATACATTGGGAGCTGACTGCAATGTTTCTACGGCAAAATTCCTCTTTCTCAACCCTCTCCTCTCTCATTCCGCTGCTCTCCACCCCAATCCTTGCCCTTTTTTGTCGCCGCCACGCCGCATGAAAAGCTGCCGAACACAAGGGTGGTAGAGGATCCAGCGATCGCGGTCGTCCCACTAGTACAGAAAAGCCATGGACGAGGTATAAAGCTAAACAAGTTCAAATAGATACATCTCGTGACTCAAAGATGAGCGCTAATAGATAAGAAGGATAATACTACGTCGTCAAGTGCTCTCGTGAAGTGCGTAAAGTTGTTCGATCCTCCAGAGCACTTCCGCCAATGCGTCACTGTCCTGTCTCTTCCCTAGCGGTTGCAACTGCTGGAAAAGCATAGCCCATTTAAAGAAGTAGTTAACCGTGTGGGTAGGAATTACACCTTCAATCGCCATTTTCTTAAGGGAAGTCCAAAGCACCCAAGCTAAGGGCCTCTTTGATTCGTAGGATTTTGAAAACATAGGAATAGGAAAAGTGTAGGGTTGGAGTGACATACCCATTTGAATCCTATAGAATTAGCAATGATTGTTTGATGCCACGGGAAAAAACAAAGGAATTGTAAAAAAAGGTTGGAGTGGATGTTAAAGTTCCTATAAAATGTAGTACAGAAGATTTCATAGAAAAAATTCCTATGGGATCCAATCCTATGAATCAAAGGACCAACATAGGAAAAAATCCTAAGAATTTCAATCCTCCAGAAATCCTATAAAATTCCTTTGGATCAAAGAAGCCCTAAGGCCCCAAAGGTTCTTGATGCCAATTTCCTTTGCTGGTTGCTAGATTGCTAGAGTAACATTAAAAGCTACGACATAGAGTTAGGTTTCCAGGTAGGACCGAAGCATTCATAGAGGCACCTCCAAAGAAATAAGACCGGAGTGCACCGAAGAAAAAAATTGTGGTTAGCATCCTCCGCCTGGTCCGTGGCGTTTGCGCAGGTTGATAGCCAAGGGAAACCTATCGAGAGCTGCCTGCCAAAAGAAGATCCTAACTTTCAGAGGAATACGGGCACCCCAAAGGGCCTTAGCTTAATTAATTTTAGGTCACAAGATCAGTTTAGCGTACATGGATTTAACCAAGAACTTCTCCGACGCTTCAAGCGAGCAAGACACCTTGTCCTTCACGACTCAGATGATGACGTTCCGCATAACGATCAGGAGAGCCTCGAAAAGCCATCCGCTCTTGCTGGTTCAGGTCTCGAAGGAAACCGAGCTGGGGCTTCCTAGAGGCGAACACCTCACCGGCGAAGAAGTGGAGATTTGCCGCAATGACATAAAGCGAAGAGAAGAGCTCGTAGAGACACTTATCCGCACACCACCCATATATCCAAAACTTAGTATCTCTTCGTCTCCTATGTCGAATTTCACACCAAGAAAGAAAACATCTTTCCATTTCTAGATCTCATTCCAGGTTTGAGAGCCTTTGGCACCGGTGGCGAAGGAGGAACAATTTGGAGAATATTTGGATGACAATGCAATGATGATCGTGCAAGTCGTCTGTCTAAAGTTGTTGAACCGCACGAAGCATCCGCTGGAGAGAGCGGAGGAGGCGGCAAAGTGAGCGTGGAGGCTCGGATTGCCGATCCAGCTGGGTAGAAAATCTTTTTTTTTGCACAGACTACTAGATTGATATTGTTTTGTGATCGGACATGTAAAAACTATGCATATTTGTCTGTTTTTTTCTTGTGGCCGGTGCTATGTGATTGGACGTGTGCCATGTGATCAGACGCATTTGAATTTCAAATTGATCGGACTTGGGCGAACATTTAGGGGACAGTCTTGGATGGTCAGCTCCTGCATCTCAATTCGAGGATTGATCCGCACTGATCCGTGGACAGATACGATGCTTGATTTGAAGTTGGCGTTCGAGCTGCCCTAATAAACCCGGATGGAGAAAATAGCACGGATGAATGATCAGTCTTACTTTCCGAGAGCGAAAAACAAGACCATGACACGCACGATATTCTTGTAAGAACGGGTCTAGAAAGGAAGTTGCCAATTCCTCGCTATTCCCACGTAACTTGCAAGTAACGTACTAGCAGATGTACTCCCACGTAGTGCGGCGCTTTAATTTGCAAAATGCATGCGTGCACGGGCCGTGACCCCGGGCACGAGCGGCACAACGCGTCTGCTTGCTGGATCGACCGCTCCATCCCCGGCAGCCATTCATGGAGTACTAAATTCCGGTCGTGTGGTACGCGCACCCGTTCTCTCGATTGGTCGCGTCGGCAGGCCGTCCCCGGACGATAACGGCGGCAGGTCACCGATCGAGGGGTCGGTCGCAACGTTGGTGTGATGCAAAACGGACGGATCTAGCACACAGGGACAGGGTTTCCACCCAATCATGCAGGCATTATCAAGGATATCTCCGTGCCGGGCGGGCGCGCTGTCGCTCGGGGCGTCGCCATCGCTCCGTCACATGCGCTGCTGATGCGCGGACTGGATTGGACTCACCGGACTGGATGCGGCGTGGAGCCAAAGCAGCCTCCGATCAGAGATGAGGCTGAATGCAACGCAACGGCACAGCGGACGACGGCGGTCGTCTACCTCAGCTCGGTCGTGAACTTGCGGCGTGGGCGGCTCTAATGTGTTGCTGTGCATCTAGTCATCATACACATGCTTTATTCTCATTTTTCACGTAGCCATTATTGGCTTACCAGATCATGCAAAGCAAACCAGTTACCAGTCTGGGTCACGTCCCATCGTTTCCAGATTAGCAAAAGCTAGTTTCAGAAATGCCATGTGGCCCTGCCGGAATTGCACCCATGGTTGGGTTTCTCTCTTTACGCAGGAAATTTTGTAACAGAATCTCACAGACGCCATTTGGTCGGGGTGCGATGCGTGCCCCTCCTAAAATCTCAATCGATCACGCTTTTAATAATAGAGGAAAAGGCAAAACTGGATTTCCTACACAAAAAAAGACTGGATACCAATGGTTGTGGCTACTTGCATTATGAACAGTAGACAGATATTGGTTAGAGCTACATGTTTCCATCACACAGTATTCATCTGAGGCTGTGCAAATAGTGCTTTAAGGAATGGCGACAGCACTGAGTTGGGGGTGACAAGAGAACGATGCTAGATGATCAGTGCATATGTGTTCCTTTTAAGCCGGGAAAGTGTAGGGGGTAGGCCAATCTAAAGAAAGTGAAAGCAAGATGCTACTGGACAAAAGGTTCATCTGGGAAAAAAATAAAAGCCCCTAGCTGCCATTTCCATAGTGTGTTCAGCATCCAGAAATAGCTAGTTAGATTAGGTTCCCTATCTGATTGCCTAGAGCACTCGCTTAATCTTGCCCCACGGCTCCGTTAATATATACTAGTACTACTAAAATGGAGAAGGTGCTAGGTTGAAAGTTTCATTTTCGTTTTGTCTGGATAGCATAGCTAGCTAGCTAAACTGTGGTTCTGTGATTCTGCCGCTAGACAGTGCATTTGCCTGTTATAGTAATGCTCCGAAAAATTGGCAGGAATCTATGCTGAAGTTTTGACTAATCCATTTTGATAGACAAATTTAAGGAGGATTGAAACCTAAAATATCGACTCGAAGAAAAAGCGTCACCATCTGTCTGAGCGGGGCCTCTACGAGGACTAGATCGTATCTATCTATTTGTCTGTGCTGAGGGGTGAGCATTCCCCTCACGCCGCCCGACTGGCGAAGTGGGTGGCAGAGGTGAATCCATGGGCTCACCGCCGAGAAGGAGGGGAGAAAAGCTTTTGCCCAAGTCGCCTTGTTAGGAGGGAAATAGCACGTCCGACGATTATTGTTGCTTATTCAACATCCAGTTGAACCATTTTTTACTTATTCGCGTAGAGTTCAGACACTTTTCATGTCCAGATGCCGACATAAGCGGCTATGACTCGTTTTAAAATCCTTTGCTTTCGACTTATATTCGTGTCAGATTCTCCCTCTTTTTTCCTGTTTGTCTCTCATTCTTAATAATCTGGAAACATGTCCTAGAGGTGTATTATCAGATCAAAAAGATGTGCATGCCAAGCACAACAAACACAAGAGCTGCTGTTTGCCACATCTTTTTACGTGCATCAGCAAGGGTTTGACGCGGGGTCCGATAATCTCGTGGATCTCACTCACTTTTGTGTTCGTGATGTGGTCACTCACTGTTGGAATAATTATGCATCTCTGGGATGCTATTAGCAGGAACAGATTGCATCTAGAACACCTAAAACATGAGCAGAGAAAAGGTTTAGGGGATCATTACGTGTCACGGCAGTGGACATGATCGCCTGCTTGGTGCAGGCTTGATGCAGAGGTGATGTAGTCGAGGTAGAAGTCCTCCTCAACGTCCTGATGCCCTCAGGACGCCACCGGCACTGCCCGGCGACGGCAGCGGCGGCTGGAGTAGGTCTTCCCGTCGCTGCAGCGCTCCCCCTGATCGGATGGGGTGAGAGAATATCGGGAGGGGAGTGAAACCGTACGTGAATTGTGATCGCACAGGCTGCCAACCCTCTCCCGTTCCCTTTTATGTAGCGCTGGCGACAGGGGACCTAAACCATCAGTTGGTTTGGGTGCCCCCGATCAGGGCGCCTCAGTTGGGATAAAAAGCCCACGTACGTTGGTGCGTGGGGCCTTTTCCTTTAACGTTATCTTTTCCCCCTTTTTTTGTTAGACTAATAGATCTAGCTGGCTTGTTTAAGCCGTCAGATCAAAACCAACATTCTCCCCCTTGATCGTTAGGCTTAACTTCATTCGCCCATTCTACATAGGAATGATGTACCAAAGTGAGGTGTTACAACAGCTCAAAACGCTATAGAACCTCAACACTTATAGTACACCCGCCTATTTCGAAATGGAAAACATTTTACTAATTGGGGAGTGGTTTATTTTAATGGTCCTCTTATTCCAGAATCATCAGGCCTCCAGTAGTCCCATGCCGGCAACATGCTCACGAAAGATACTGGGTGGTAAGCCTTTTGTTAGCGGATCCGCAAGCATACGCTTCGTTCTTATATGTTTAACATCAACTGTTTGATCCTGGATTATATCTTTCACAACACGATACTTTATGTCAATGTGTCTGGCAGCATTACTTGACCTGTTGTTACTCGTATTGAAAACTGCTGGTTCATTATCGCAGTACAATAAAATTGGTTTAGATTTGCTGTCAACCACTTTAAGTCCGGGTATAAAATTCTTAGCCATACAGCCTGCCCGGTGGCCTCATAACATGCTACAAATTCTGCTTGCATCGTAGATCCAGCAGTTAACGTTTGTTTGGAGCTTTTCCACGATATAGCTCCTCCCGCGAGTGTGAATATATAACCTGACGTGGATCTCATACTATCCACACACCCGGCAAAATCAGAGTCTGAATAACCAACAATTTCTAGGTTATCAGTTCTTTTATATGTAAGCATGAAGTCCTTAGTTCCTTGCATATAACGCAAGACTTTCTTTGCGGCCTTCCAGTGGTCCGGTCCTGGATTTGATTGGTATCTGCCAAGCACCCCGGTTACAAAACATAAGTCTGGGCGTGTACACACTTGAGCATACATGATGCTTCCAACAGCTGAAGCATAAGGAACCGACTTCATCTGATCAGTTTCACATTGGTTCCTCGGACATTGAAAAGTCCCAAACTTATCGCCCTTAACTATAGGAGCAGGTGAGGGTGAGCACTTATGCATATTGAATTTTTTTAGTACTCTCTCAAAGTATGCCTTTTGAGATAGTCCTAACGTTCCTCTGGACCTATCTCGATGAATCTCGATGCCGAGGACATACGAGGCTTCACCAAGATCTTTCATATCAAAACTGGATGACAGAAAATTCTTGGTCTCATGCAGCATATCCTTATCGCTACATGCCAACAATATGTCATCAACGTATAGGACTAAAAATGTGAACCTACTGCCTTTAAACTTAACGTATATGCAGTTGTCCACAACATTTTCGGCGAAACCAAAAGTTTTGATAATTTTATGAAACTTGAGGTACCACTCTCTTGAAGCTTGCTTCAAGCCATAAATTGATTTCTTTAGACGACATGCTAAATGTTCCTTTCCTTCCACAACAAAGCCTTCTGGCTGAGCCATGTAGACATCTTCTTTTAAGTCACCATTTAGAAATGTCGTTTTAACATCCATTTGGTGTAGTTCCAGGTCGTAATGAGCTACTAATGCCATTATGATTCTGAAAGAATCCTTGGTTGACACAGGAGAGAAAGTTTGTTTATAATCAATGCCTTCTCTCTGTGTATACCCTTTTGCCACTAGCCTTGCCTTGAACCGTTCGACATTCCCTTTGGAATCATACTTGGTTTTGTAGACCCACTTGCAGCCTACTTTCTTAGCTCCATCGGGAACTTCTACTAAGTCCCATACATCGTTTGAGCCCATAGATTTCAACTCGTCTTCCATGGCAACCAACCATTTGGACGAATTTTCGCTTTTAATGGCTTCCTTATATGAGGTTGGATCCTCCACCCTTCCCATATCATTCATGTCCTTCATCAAAAAGGTGATATAATCATCTGATATGGCTTTCTTCCTCTCACGCCGTGGTCTACCCATGGGCGGAGGTGGTGGTGGAACATCATCATTTTCATTATTTTCTCGGAGATCCTCATTTGTGTTTGGATTCTCATTATTAGTTTCTGGATCACCATTCGACTGAGAGACTGAACCGTGAGATTCAGGATCATCAGATGTCACATTTCTTCGTATTGGAAAAACAATCTCTTGGATAGTCGGGGATGGTACACAAACCCGCTTCTCCTCAAGATCGATCTCCCTTAAATTTGTGATCTCATTATCCTCAAAAAATACCGCTTGTCTAGTCTCCACAAACTTGGTGGTGTGATTTGGACAATAAAAACGATATCCCTTTCCCCTATGAGGGTATCCTACGAAGAAACAGCTAACTGTTTTTGGATCCAATTTCTTAAGTTGTGGATTGAAAACTTTAGCTTCAGCAGGGCAACCCCACACCCGTAAGTAATTCAAGCTCGGTTTCTTTCCCACCCACATCTCGTAAGGTGTGTTAGGTGCTGACTTAGTTGGAGCAAGATTTAGTATGTGTGCAGCTGTCTTTAATGCCTCTATCCAAAGGCTTACTGGTAAACTCGAGTGACTAAGCATGCTTCGCACCATATCCATAAGGGTGCGGTTGCGGCGCTCGGCCACACCATTTTGTTGTGGTTCACCAGGCATTGAGTACTGAGCAATGATTCCATTTTCAGATAAGAACTTGGCAAAAGGTCCAGGAATCTGCCCATAAGGAGCATGCCTACCATAATACTCTCCCCCGCGATCAGACCGTACAACTTTGATTTTTGCGTTCAGTTGATTTTCAACCTCCGCTTTATAGACTTTGAATTTCTCCAAAGCTTCCGATCGATCACGTATAGGATAAATATACCCATAGCGGGAAAAGTCATCTGTGAATGTAATGAACGAATCAAAACCATCTACAGACTTAATATTAAGGGGTCCACATATGTCGGTGTGAATTAATTCTAAAACCCTTGTGGCTCTAACTGCTCCTTTCTTAATTGTTTTTGCAAATTTTCCTTTAATGCAGTCGACACATTTGTCTGCATCTGAGAAGTCTAATGGGAGGAGTATTTCATTTTTAACTAAGCGTTCCATTCTCCCCCTCGAAATGTGGCCCAAACGACAATGCCACAATTTCGAAGAATTACTTACTCCTTTCCATTTCTTCTCAACATTAATTTCATCACTCACATGCATAACTGAATCATTATGAAGAGATAGCATGTATAGTTGGCCTCGTCTAACACCGATGCCTACATTCTTATTACATTTGATCAAAGCAAATTGTTTCTTGCCAAAATGGCACTCATACATATCATCATCTAAACGAGAAACTGAAATCAAATTCCTACTTAAGGTAGGCACATAAATAACATTATTCAATCTAAGAGTGTGGCCAGTGTGTAGCTCCAACGTGAGAGATCCCACAGCTTCAACATCGGCCTCAACTCCGTTCGCAACCTTAAGCTTTCTTGTTCCTCCTCTTATGGTTTGGATCGTATCGAATCCCTGCATAGAGTTAGCAACGTGAGTGGTTGCCCCTAAATCAATCCACCATGACTTTATTGAAAAATCAACATAAAGTGATTCATCTACAAAAGTAATTTCATCAATACCTCTTTTGTTCATCCATTTTAGAAAGCTGGGCAGTCCCTTTGATAGTGTCCCTCTTCTTTGCAGAAGTTACAAGCATTTTCTCCAGCAGTGGAGCTGCTAGGAGCAGAAGAAGAACCACCGGCTTCTTTACCCTTGAATGCCTTAGGGTTGAATGGCTTAGTGCCTTCTTTCTTGACTTGCCTTTTCTGAGGCTTAGGGAAACCTTGTCCGTCATGCTTTCTCTTGTTAGAGCCAACATGAAAGACATGGTCTTTTTTCTGCCTCATGATCCTTTCTTCCTCCTGGACGATCCTTGCGGTCATCTCAGAGAGTGGCCATTTTTCCTTTAGAGAGTTATAGTTGACCTTAAATTGTTCAAACTCTTCAGGAAGAGACTCAAGAATAATTATGACAAGAAGGGCTTCACTTAAAGAACACTCCAAAGCCTTAAGCTTGGTGAAAGCATTTACCACCCTCAATATGTGCTTCCTAACATTTCCGTCAATAGTGTATTTCTGAAGAAGTTTAGCAAAAAGCTCATGAGCATACACTTTGTCGGAGCCTTTAAATTGCTCCTTCATTTCAGTGAGGAAATCTTTAGCAGTATCTTTCTTAGGGAGTGCTTCAGAAATGTCCGGCGATATTGTCGCTTTCATGATGAGAAGCGCAATATGGTTGGACTTATTCCACTTTTCCATCTTAACATCATACTCCTTCTTGAGTTCTGCATACCCTGTGACACCCGCCACAGGTGCCACAGGTTTTTCTTCCCTCAAGGCATAGTCAAATTCATTACAACCCAAACATAATTCGACTTGGGACTTCCAACGAGGGAAGTTACTCCCCGTAAGTGGTTCGATCGTGTCGGACCGGAATGGAGCGGAAGCTGAAATCATCATAAAAGTTCATAAGTAAAGTTGCATGATTATAAATTTACGTTGGTAAATAAACAAACATGCCAAGTATTTAATTTCAATCCATGTCAAAACACCGTTGGGCAGAAAAAACATGGATTTAAAATATCATAGGGGATGACTCATAATAATAAAACAACGTTGGTCCGAATTAAAATTAGAGTCATTTCATTCTTAATTTAAACATCAACATAAAAAAAATTATCATTATTTGATGTCTAAAAAAAACTTCATCATCCAAAAAACACATAATAAATCATGAATAAAATATCTCGTTGGTTCAATTTTACCCAGAATAATAATGTGTTTATTACATTTTTAGGCATTTTCTGGTTTAAGCAGTGCAAATCATAATATTTATTAACTTAAACGCACTGGAAAAATAGAAAATCGCGACAGTGATTTTGGCCCGAAATACCCCACAGCTACACGTAAAACGGCCCAGCCCAGATTTTTTTTTGTGTGTGTGTTTTCGCTGGACTGACATAACCTGGGCCGCAGCCCACAGCCGGAATCGGCCCATTGGCGTCCACCGGCCCAACGCGGAGCCGAGCGATGCTGCCGGCCGTCCGATTGGAATCGACGGTCCGCGTCGATCGCGGCTGGAACAAAACAGCCGCCCGGCCAGAACCCTAGCTCATTTCCCCCTCGACCCCCCGCATTTCACGCTCGACAGGGAGCGGCGATGGCGGTCGACGGCGGCTCGAGGCGCGCCGGCCATGGCGGCGCGGCGGCTGCGCTCGCCGGAGGAGCGTGCAGCAGGATGAATCCCGCGCGCTCCCCCCGTCGAGCGTGGCCCCAGCGTCCGTGCACATGGCGCATCAAGGAGGGTGGAGGGATGCCGGCCACCGCGGCATGAGGAATGACGACGACTTGCTCGGCGTCGGCCAAACAAGGGCGCGTCCATTTGAGCGGCAGCGGCGGCGGCGCCACTTCGTTCCGCGCGTCGTCCCGAGGACGGCGGCGTCGCGGCGTCTTCGCCCTCGCGCAACGGTGGGCGCTGCGCGGGCCCCGAAGGGAAGAGGCGAGTACGCGGCGCGTTAGGTGAGGATTCTCCTCATTCTTTTCAAATCGTGTACATCAGTGCTTGATTTGGGGGAAAACATTCCTAATTGCAGAATTAGGGTTCTTACGAATTTGGGGAAAAAATCTAGGGTTCTTACACATGAGGGGTTGCTACTGTTGACGTGCGTGTATCCCTCTGCCTTCTATGTTGATAATGCATACGGAAACAGGACTTAAACATGATCAATACTAATCAACTTAACATGAAGGTGAGCATTAGATCTTAACTTAGATTAATTAGAATTGATGAACTTAGGTGGCACTACTGATCCGTAGCAAATTGGAATTAAAACATCATCAACAGTGGGCAATTGACATCAACATCAAAAAACAGTAGCAATCAAACTTGATCTACAGAGGGCCTAAACTTGAGATTGGTTTACTGAACATGATATAGGGATCTAAAAGCGATCATATCTGGCGACTGATACCATTGTTGGGATAATTATGCATCTCTGGGATGCTATTAGCAGGAACAGATTGCATCTAGAACACCTAAAACATGAGCAGAGAAAAGGTTTAGGGGATCATTACGTGTCACGGCAGTGGACATGATCGCCTGCTTGGTGCAGGCTTGATGCAGAGGTGATGTAGTCGAGGTAGAAGTCCTCCTCAACGTCCTGATGCCCTCAGGACGCCACCGGCACTGCCCGGCGACGGCAGCGGCGGCTGGAGTAGGTCTTCCCGTCACTGCAGCGCTCCCCCTGATCGGATGGGGTGAGAGAATATTGGGAGGGGAGTGAAACCGTACGTGAATTGTGATCGCACAGGCTGCCAACCCTCTCCCGTTCCCTTTTATGTAGCGCTGGCGACAGGGGACCTAAACCATCAGTTGGTTTGGGTGCCCCCGATCAGGGCGCCTCAGTTGGGATAAAAAGTCCACGTACGTTGGTGCGTGGGGCCTTTTCCTTTAATATTATCTTTTCCCTTTTTTTTGTTAGACTAATAGATCTAACTGGCTTGTTTAAGCCGTCAGATCAAAACCAACACTCACTACCCCTATCTATGCAGCAGGCAGCACCCCCTGCTGGCAACTTGGCAAGATCTGCCGGCCATTCGCTGGGCGTCGCATCAGAGGCTAGCTAGCTAGTACGTGTGCAGCGCGGCCCCCGGCTTCTTCGGGAAAATTCAGGCGATCGCTTTCGAGTTGGCACAGGCCCGGTCAGGTAGGTGCGTGCATGGACGTCCAAGCGCCTAGCTCATCTTAGCATGGTCCAGGGTGGTCCAGCCGTGCAGGACCAGACGTTGCATGCACATATTCTGCATCCTCCATGCCCTGCCAATCGCGCAACACACGCACCGGCACCGCCCAGCCCGCTTTGCGCGCCAGCATCTTCAACAGTTTGTATGTTAGCTTGTTGGTAACATTTTGTCATGTCATCAATCAACACTTTAACATACAACAATTTCAATGGATTGTATCTATTTGCCCAGTAGGGTGTGAGATAATAAATAAGGTGCTCTCTTTACATTGGAGCTTGTGCAATGGGTGTTGATTCATGTATATACAATTTTCCTTTCTTTCTTCATTTATTGTATGACACATCATCAAAAATTCTACTACAGAAAAGTCTATAAACAACTATCTTATAACCATTGAAGATGCTAGCTAGCTAGCTTTGGAGTTTGCACATTTGGGTGTTAGTTTGGGTTTTGTTAATAAGGACTGTCTGGTACTAGCCCGGCAACTGCAAGGAGGTCGGTCAACCGTAGTTTTCTGCACATTTTGCATTTTCTAATCGAACAACGCCCGCGGTATATGGGGATGATAACAACACTACACTGGCAGTAAGCCAAGAAACCGTTGCTGAAGTGGGTCACATTGTCTAGCTCGGTATGTACTAGTACTACATGCTTGATAGTGCCTCTCGTACTGATTATGCTATTTGCTTTGGCAAGCGCGGATACAAATGAATGGTGGCTTTCATATATCCGGGGTTGCTGCATAGCATTTGATGGCTAGCTAGGCTTTAAAAGAACGGGACGCACAGCCTTTTGCCGAACCGGGGATCAAAATCATTTGGTCGGGCATTCACCTCTTGCATTGGTGTGTCCTTCATGCCACTGCCAGGACTGATATTTGTATGGACTAGAAGATTTTGCACAATCGTCGTAGTACTAGTACCGATCTTGGTGCTTTAAGATTGCCCTAGCTCTCATGACAACATCATTGAACAGGCCAAACACGGACGCAACCTCTGTTTCTTTACTCACAAGGAAAGAACCGCAACTCGAAGCGGGACATGCACCACACAAAGAAGAATCCCGTGAAACGGACAATCCATGAAGCAGTGTTGCTAGGTCCATGAAAGTTACGGTTCATGCTTGTCACTACTCCCACATATGATCTGATCGTGCCACTAGCAAACGCTAGACAGTACTGTGGTTATTTTCCTGAAAATGGGCCGCTAGCTGGTGTTTCTTAGATTGACATGACTGGTCGCTAGCTCCCACATACAAGTTCTCTCCTTTTCTCCCTCTCTTCTGTCACAATCCAAAACAGCACCATTATCGGTGAAGCATACTCCTCTACTAACAGAGCTGTTTGAGTACATCCATCCACCGATTTCCATATGCATGCACGTGCATCGCTAGGTTCGCTTGCTTCCTAGTACTAGCATAGATGCATGATTGAGTAAAGAAAGAAGACCATGATACGTACCCCGCTGATAATTTCTTGCTAATACCTCGCTAGTTAACCTGCAAGTAACGTACTACGTACTAGCTGATTTAACCCGTACGTGCCACACGTTAGTTTGCAAAACATGCATGCATACATGCACGGGCCGTTTGCTTGCTCGGCGGATCTCTCCATCTCCGGCAGCTAGCCGGCACCGTGGTTTATGGCAATATTCATTCATGGCGTATTAACTCGTCGCTACTGGTGGTTCATGTGGATGTGTTGTCGCTACGGCAAGCCGGGCTCTGGCTCGCTTGTCCGTGCCTGCTTGGTTTGCTCTCCTTGGCTCGTCGAAATGACGCGATCGACCGTTGATGTGTCACGGTATGGGGGCAGCAGCAGCGCCGGAACTGTTCCCGGATCTTGCCTTTTTGTAACCCAACACAGTGACGATTGTCTGGCTAATTAATAAACTTGCTCAAATTAAGGTCGCTTCTGTCACGGTTTCCCACCACCAATGTCTACGTATATGTTAGTAATTCTACGGTCTCCTGAATTGGCCGGTTCTTTCTACTAGTACTATGGGAGCGACTCCTATAGGAGTAGTCACGAGTCTACCTGAGTGAGTGAGTCAATATGGAGAAGATTCTCTGTAGAGCACAATTCACGAGTGCTCTCTTTTTCTTTTATTCAGTGACTGGCCTGTTTATCCAGCAGGCTTTGCCTTTGGCTCGGATGCGCACCTGCAGCACAAGTCACGTCGTTTGTTTTTACATTTTTGGTGATGATTCTCGTGCATGCGTAGGCTACCCTACCTCACGCTGGCTGGCGCAACATTTTCCAAGATTCACACGAGATCAGGGTGACGAGGGAAGCAGTACTCCAATACATATGCTGGCTGACATAGAGAACCTGTCTCTTCTCGCGTTAGAAAAAAGGGACTGTTAATCCAAAAAGAAGGACTCTATCCCCATGTGACACACAGCAAGTGGTACGAGGCGCATCCTTGTACTCCTTTCTCTTGTACTCCTGCTTCACCGAGTACACGAGAGAGGCCCTGCTTTATTCATGTGCGTATTTGTGGTGAACTCATCTGTTTGTTGCTAGTTCTACGTAGTACTGTTCTCACTGGAATGTACACGGATCGAAAATTTGAGCTCAGATAGTCGCGTCTCCTGCTCAGGGCCGTGCGATTCAGGACGTGTGCTTGATCGTAGTACCATTGTATTCGCGGCGGCGCATCGCACGCAAGGTGGACGCGTCTTCCGGCCATCCACGGGCCCGTGAGTTCGCGTGGGGGCGGTGCAGAACGGACGGAGCACACAGGTTTTGGCCAATCATACGGTGATCATCGAGGCTTCCCCGCGCCGTGCGGGCGGGCTGTCGGTCGCGGCGTCGCCATCACGCCGTCACATGCGCTCGCTGATGCGTGGATGGGATTGGACCGGACTGGATGCGACGTGGAGCCAAAGCATTCTTCCTATCAGAAATGAGACCGTGTGTCTGTCTCTC
>NC_057794.1:564359620-564379428 GCF_018294505.1 Triticum aestivum
AAAACGAGAGCGTGTGCAACGCAACGGCACAGCGGGCGACCGGGAACGTTGTGCATGAGGTGAACAAAATAGTCTGCGATACAAGCCTTGGCGCTATCAACTCGCTTCTTTAGCTTTGACCTCCGCTGAAAACTATGTGCGGGCTAGCCGCATGGCTATGTTCAATGTTTGCATTCACCTTTCTTCACATTATCATGTACTCCGTCCGGTCTTTTTTATTCCGCGTATTAGATTTTGTATCAAGTCAAATTTTGCAAACCTTGACCAAATTTGTATAAAAAATATAAACATCTACAATACTATGAAACTATGTTTCTTAAAGAATCTAACAATATTGATTTGGCATTATGAATGTTGATAGTTTTTTCTATAAGTTTTGTCAAAGTATAGATACTTTGACTCCAGACAAAACTTATATGCAGATTAAAAAGGACCAGAGGGAGTACTCTCACTAGGTCTTCGTCGGGAGGGGACTTAGTGCAGCACTATATGGGCCGCCGACCTGCACTAAGATTGGGAGATATGATTGTGTATATTGTCTTTTTGTGTTGTATAAGACTTGGTTTATGTCCGTAATGTTATGTATATCCAGCCATATATATGTTTTTTCGTGGGGCCAGATAACTGTTTGTGTGGGGTATATACGGTAAGTGAATCTGCACATATACAAGTCCCAAGGAAATCGATCCATTCACAGTACATATAACTAGCTCTTTTTCCCCTGTTGTTCTTCGTTGCTATCTCTCTCCTTCTAGTTCGCTCTCGTATTACAAGAAACAGATTCTTGAGGTAAAATTAGTTATTACTTATATCTACTCAAATAGATAAAGATTATCAGCAAGACAAGTGGATTTCTATCGGTAGGTTACTCAAAAAGGTTAATTATATTTGCATATTTCTTCTTGATAACTTTTTGTTCTTGCAACACAGTTGAAATATATAACATTTTGTCTCATTTCCTCGTTGTTTTTGTCTTTTTACATTGATGATTGAATTTGTTTGTTTTATTTGGTCAATCAACTTATTGGATATAATAAATCTGTTTTCTCTCCAATACTATGGTTTCCATGCTTCAAAGGATAATAATGTTGTTACGAGTGTTACAATGTATATAGGAATAAATTTTGTTCAGTTACCAAAGTTGAAACTTAATCTATTGAGCTTTTAGTATTAGATTCTTTTACTTCATGGGTACCAAAATACATCGAGTATATTAACTGAAAGTCCTACATTGATTGTGTTTGATTTGACTTGCTACTATTTGGAATCTTATAAGGGTCATATTATGGTTACACATCGAATGTGGCTGATGTAGCATAACTCCTGCCCACTATGCCGACTCAGAATACCGAAGCAAATATTGCCATTGTCCTCATTGTCATCCCTTCAGCGGGCACTCACCCCGTTGAACACCTATACCACAACCGCGCCGTCGTAACTGTTGTTATGTCTCTGCGGAGTCCCGGGCGGGATCATTTCAGAACGGTTTTTAATAGGTGCTTCAGCCCTTAAACAAATAGCAAGGATGTGAATTTCTTAAGCTTATGCGTCAGAGTCGCATAGTCACGGGAGTTCATTCGATCATTGACCCTTAAAAGGCGTGTCACCTAAGCACAGTTTAGTAGTACATTGCCAGAAATGGTACAATCAGAATGCTCTAGAATGGGTTATGCATTGTCTTGTGCGCTACATCGAAACTAAACCCTCGTATCTTTATCCTATCTTGTGTTGGATCAACCTTTTTGCGGAACAAGTCGAGTCAAAATGTCATTATCAATTTATGCTAAACTTTTTTGCCTAAACAAAAATCTTTTTACTAATGATATACTAATATTAAAGATACCATTTTGTATATGCTATGTTGAATACATTTTTGGGCATAGCTAGCTTGATTAATTATGTAAGCAGTGTCATGTACACTAGTGTGATGTGTTTCAAGTCGACCTAATATATATCATTACAAATGTGTTATACATTGTTGATGTGATCTTATTTTGTAAAAATAAGTTTAACAAATTATATTCATGTATATCACCAGCAAACAATGTATATTTTATTACCAGCAAACAATGTATATATATATATATCACCAACAAATGAGAAAGCATATTATTACGTTGCACACTTGTATATTTTATTTATATAAAATCACTAAATATCTAACAAACTATGTAGAGATTTTGAAATAGTCTATAGAAGTATTTATCAAAGAACTAGGGGGGAGTTTCTAGAGTACAACTATTGAGAACATGGTTAAGAGCAAGCGCATCTTCGATTCAATGATTTTCATAAGGAGTATGAAGGATTGCAATCTTTAGGCATTTTCCCGTAGATGGTCATTCAATTCGTAGAATTGAATCTTAGCAATTTCTCCTAAGGATTATTTTGTATAACATTCCATTGAGAATTTAGCAACCATTCAAACCTCTTGAAAGGAATCCTTTTGTTTTCTTGTGGTGCAGTGCACCAAGCCAAAATCCTTTAGGACTCAAATGGGCATGACATTCAATCATATCTTTTCCTATTCCTATGTTTTTTAAATCATATTAATAAAAGGGTCCCTGGTAATTGTAGAGGCTGCTAGCACTGTTTGAAAAGGGTGAAAAATGACATTAATGATCTCATAGTGGCATTAGAAATATCACGAAACAAACCGAATTACTGTAAGTCCTTCCATGAAGCAATGTTTCTTGCTCTTTCGTCATGTCGCCAAGACTTATGGGTATTATATAACATACACAGTATAACTGAGCCATCAAGCACACTAAATAAATGAAGTCATAGAGTAGTTGCTTGTGACATATGTTGAGAAAGAAAAGGTCTTGATTTCAATTACTCTTGTTCATTGGTTTTCCCCCTTTTACTTTGTTGTGTTTGTTCTTCCTTCATTTGTATTTTCATCTTCATTGATTTTCCACCACTTGAATAATAACGATTTTGTGTGTAGCGTTTCTCGTTGCATCCTACCCTATTGATCTCCATTTTTTTTCAATTGCATAATTACATTTTTTATTTTTAAATTTGGTAGTGTCTAGCTTTTTCCCTTTGTATTCTACCCTGTTGGTCTTTGTTTTTCCACTTGCATAATTCTATCACAATTGAAAACTGTCATATGGATGATACATCTAGATATTTTTCCTATTTTAATATCTTCTTCATCTAGCCGAGAAGAAAAAACTCGATGCAGAACAAGTCACACTCTTCTAATAAATTACTTGACAAAGAAGTACTTTATGAGCGTGATCGATCCACTTCCTACCATTGTGCCTAAGAAGCATGCTTTCTTTCTTGCTCATCAACTATAGAAAATCGTAACCCATTAAATGAACTCGACTTGTACATATACCAACTTTCTCATTCAAATTGGTTTGGAGCTATTTAAATTTGTATGTTACCATCCGTTTGTTCAGCAGAGCAAATTCCTTTGAAGAATTGTTGACTTTCTTGTCTTTCATCCAGTGAATAGAGTGGAAGATCAAGTATCATCGTATTTGGCTCTACCATGATTTCTTAGTGACTCGTAAAGAAGAAGGAAATTGGAAACATAGAAATCTACACAAGCTTCCATGTGGGCCCTTGGTTTAATCACTAAAGGATTCAATGTCGGCATAGGTTCCTCGTCTTTCCTCCAGTGAACAGAGTGTCGGCAAGTTTTTTTTAAGAATCCATTGTTTTCATGCAACCTTTTAATCCTAATTTGCTTCCATTGCATACTCCCAGGTAGGTAGTTTTTTCTACTATGGAACTAAGCTCCAGGTAACTGATTGCGCACGAGACAAGACAAACAAAAAAGAATTAGAGCTAAGTAGGTATATTGTGGTGAATGGCTGCAGTACATTGCACATGGTTGATCCGGTGAGAAGCATGATTTAGTCAACATTGGGTCTGGTGATTTATAAGTGGCCTTATTTTCTATTTAGAAAATCGAATTATGTGTGAACTCACGTTTATTTTTCTATGCGAGTTATGCTTTTTGCGAATGCACATCTATAGTTGCTATTGAAGTTTTAGGTTTAAGTCAAGGGTTGAGATGTCTCTATTGCCTCTATTCATCGATTTTTTCGTCTCATATCGCCTCGCTGATATATTGTTAAGGTAAAAAATCAGCAGAACAAAAATCACACACATTTTCATCTTTTTCTTCGAAAAAAATTACATGCTTACTCTAAACAATATTTCTTTCAAACAAATTCTTTATAATCAACTTATACTATGCCTCATAAACTTTCTGATGTTTTTAAACATTGAATTTTTTTTGCGATGGTAATATATAGAGTTTTATTTCACAATCATAGGGTTACAATCAAGAGGCAAGAGTTCCTCCACACATGGTGGACCTCGACCAAGCCATACAGCAGTATTGCGTTCCGTACGACTGTACGTAGCGAGACGATCTGCTACCCTATTTTGCACACGATTAATTTTCATATGAATAAAAGCTCTATCTACCATAAGATGACGAATCTCAGCAACAAGGTGCCCATAGGCAGATCTTGTTAAACTAGTACCAGATAAGGCGGAGAGGGCCGTCGAGGAGTCAGACTGGACGATGATAGGTTGCTCACAATGCTGGATAGTGAGCGCCATGCCCTGCATCAGCGCGTGTAGCTCCGCCTCGAGTGCCTTGTTGCAATTGAAAATGTAACGATATGTAGCAAAGATAACACTCCCATCCTGCCTGCACGAGATCATACCCACTGCAGCTGACTCATCTGCCTGAGAAAAGGAGCCGTCGACAGATAAGGAAACTCGGCCCAGCAGAGGTGGCGGCCATGGAAGGGGCTGAGGCGACAATTGTGCGGCCACCCGTTCCTCCTGCATCATGGGCATCTTGCCCTTAATAATCTCGTCTATCGAAAACCTCCTAGAGAGATCCAACAATTGCATGTAACTCTGCAAATACAAAACTGTAGCAGGAACCACTACTAGAAACTGGATTTTTTCCCACGGCCTGAAACCCACAGAAAATAACTATTATCGTCAGGAAACTATTTCCTGTCGGTAGGCAAAATCCGTCAGGAATAAAATGACAAGGAAATGTGTGAATGCCTGGCGGGTGCCCGTCAGGAAAACTATTCCTGTCAGCAGTTCCTGTCAGCAGCCCACAGGAAAATCTCTTGTCTCGTTAGGTTTATTGAGTACCTTTTGTGACAGGTGGCCGTCAGGGAAAGTCCGCTAGGGTATAAATTTTCAGAAGCACACTTCCATATATTCAGGAATAATTGCCAAACTATTTGATAAATAGGCATACGTCCAACTGCCCATATATAAAAAAATGCATCCAAAATCGATGTTTACATAACACATATCAGTCCATTAAACCATGATTCAACATCCAACAATTGACATATGAAAAGTTGTACATGCACTTGCTCGAAAGCAACAACAATTCTACACAAACATGACACCAATCTGATTCTCATCCATCACATTGCACAAAGCAATGCCAACAAAATACACACATTTCTAAGTCACCTATGTTCATGATCAGGAGCATCACCTACATATGTATGACTTCACTATTCCCAGCCATCAAATTGTAGTCAAATACTAAGCACCTAATAAGTATTGCTCATGAGCATGTACTACCACCAGAGAGATCCAAAATACCATAAGATGGTCATTTATTTGTTCCAAGGGCAGGTGCACTAGTGAGATCCTCCTCTGGATGCACAAATGTTATCATCAATGTTTCACCATCATTGCTACCTCCAGTGTTGCCATTACCGATGGTCATCCGTAGTGTCACCTTCCAAGTTAACATGGGATGAATTAGTGTCCCCTATAAAGCCATGTACAATATTAATGAGAACGAAAAATGAAATATATGACACCTTGCAGAGTGATAACATATGCAGGCATGGCACTACTTGTATTTACACTCCTCAACAATTCACTCATTTTTCTTGCAGTCCTGACAAAAAAAGAAGGCAAATTGTTAGTGATCCAAAGAATGCAAAGTACTCCCTCCGTCCCGAATTATTCGTCGCGGAAATGGATAAAAATGGATGTATCTAGAACTACAATACGTCTAGATACATCCATTTTGGTGACAAGTAATTCCAGACGGAGGGAGTATAATGTTCCAGACGACAGAATAATCAATAAAAGATGTATACTTGGCTGAATGAGAACATGCTTTTGTGGTACATTATTTCTGCTTTTCTTATCAGAGAAACAAACTCATAGCCAGTACTCAACTTTCAGTAAAGATATTGATTAGTCTCATTAAATTGGATCTTTCAGAGAGGTGTTCGAACCATATGGAAGCAAAAAAATACATTCTTGAATGCATTACAAAGTAGACAGACCCAGAAACTTAGTTAAGAACTCATTGTTACATTCACATAATGTACAATGCCCCCGATTTTTATGCCTATGAACTGAACATCGATACATTATCAATAAAGTTAACTGAAGGGTTAAAGTTGACTAATATCTAAGTTAGTGCAGTTAAAAAAATGGGTTGTTTAGTGGAGAGCACAAGTCCCAGACAAGAAAGAAATTTTAACATGGCATACTGAATTACCTATGATGTTTAGTTACTCGCTCCAGAGCTATATCTCCAGCCTTTGCTTCCATGCATTATTTTCCAAGTCTTTGTCGAGTAAGAAACACAATCTAAGAGGACACTGGTATCGATTCTAAGATTATTTGGGCATGAACATATTCTGAGTATAATAGTGCATTATGGGGCGGAAATCAGTAACCATCTGTTTGCCAGGAGATCATGTAATGGTTCCTGCAAAAAAATGTAGTACTAGTTAGACTTTACGCTCAAACTTCTAGATACATTGGAGATTCTGAATACGAAACCCTTGCACATATTGACAACAAGTGATATTATTTAAAAAGATAAAATATGAAAATCTTGAACTATGGATAATAATGTATGAGCCTCCTGTATGGTCAGAAAATATAACATTTTATTTGCTATACATGTATAGAATATAAGCAATCACAAATACATCCAGATCCCACAAAAGGTGAAAAATATAAAAAAGATATAAACAAGAAGTGCAGCTTTGTTTTAGTGAGGTTTCTGCCATCTCCTTAGTTGGTAAGTCTTCCTCAACCACTGAACAACTACAAGATTACAATGAGTAGTCCTTCCAATGATAAATATATATATTAAAGTCAACTTCATCTAAATCAATATGATAGAGTGAAGATTGTAATTCAGGGAAGTAAATCATGCCCTCAAAGAAGATTGTAATAGGACCATGTAGATGTTGGGGCAACTGTTGGCTCAAGATTTGACCCACGTGCCAAAGACTTGACAAGAGGATTTGAACTAAATAATTCCCTCAAAGTAGATCTAGCAGCTACACACACCCTTGAGTGACCAAAGAATATGACCACCAAACCAGATACATACATGATGGCAGAAACACAAGAATGAGATAGATAGGCGCGTGCGTTCATCACCTCATGCTACTGACGTGCAAGAACTTGATAAGGAAGACGTATATACTCCTCGCAGTCCTCGAAATCTGATAGACATCACGTTCTAGACAACAAGGAACCTACGACCGAATCAGGGTTCGGAAGAAGACAAGAGGAATGGATTAGTGGCGCTAATTCATATGAGAAGAGGTTGGGTTAGCGTCAGGGATGGGATGATGGATACTTTCAGAACACTTTACACTTCCCATCGTAAAAAAGAAATTCGTCAAATAAATAATTCAGCAACAAATAATAAGGCAACAACGAACACATCATAGTATTTATGAGATAATTACCACATCAAGACAAGAATGTATATTGTCAAAGTGTGAGAGGTACCTGAGATAGGTTTTTCCTTGCTCTTCACTGCATCTATGATATATGGCTTCCTTCCACCACGAAGATTTATAAAGATGGGAAGCAATACCTACAATAGACTAGCACAATTTTGCAAACCATTGTTTACATAAAGATATGAATAACTTGCTTATAAAACTGAACACTTACTGCCAAAATTATTTGTAAAAGGATGCGATATCTACAGAATGTATAGGTGGGCTGCATCTTCAACAATGATTCGATGATACAACAGATTCATGCTGCTAAATATCAAGCATGCAAAAGAATAAACATCTGATGTATCTTTTTCCAAGGCATTAGATATGTACATACAACCAGTCAACCACAGAGAAAAGAGACATGCATCATCTTCACATGCAGTACATTTCCAACAAGCACATAACTAGCAACTATACAAACTACACAAACAATCACCCTTTCTGCTTATCATTGACATCAACAAATAGGACTGCTAATAACACACCTAATAGTAGCTCCTAAAATTTTGAAATACTACAATGGAGAAAAGCTCTTTTGCCTAATAACAATAGGCTAAATAATTCACCAAGATCATGCAGTCACGAGATCAACATCACTGTACAAAATAAACTGTAAGAAAAACTAAAGATACTGACTTCTTTTTTGCTTCACCATGATCTAGACTTACCATAGCAGAATGGAGCAGTTTGCTTGGACAAGGAGAGGAAACTACAAAAAAAAACACTTCTGTGATGATACGTGTTTGTCACAGTAGGTCGCTTTTTTGTCATGCATGTACATCCATGACAAATTTATGACAGAATCAAGATAGTCATACCTGTGCTGTCGTAGAAGTGTTCCATGACATTACCAAAATTATCATCACGGAAGTGTCCACTTCCATGACGATAAATCGCGCGTCACAGAAGTGCTTTCGTCAAGGGTGACCGACATGTGGCATCCACCATAACGGAACGCCGTTAAGCTATCGGGTCGGGTTTTGGATCCAATAACCCGTTAACAACCCCGACCAATGGGGATTTTCCACGTGTAAAATCATCATTGGCTAGAGGAAACACGTGTCAGCTCATCGTCGGGACAGATGTCATCCACTCATTGGACAGAAGGCGCCTATGATACGTTGACACGTAGCACGACCCAACAAGTTTAAATGGGCCGGCCCAACTAAAAGCCCACAAGATTTTGCGGACCATAATGGGCCGGCCCAGCTAAAGGCCCACAAGATTTTGCGGACCATAATGGGCTGGCCTAGCTAAAGGCCCACAAGATTTTGCGGGCCATAATGGGCCGGCCCAGGTAAAGGCCCACACGATTTTTGTGTGCCATAATGGGCCGGCCCAGGTAAAGGCCCACAAGATTCTTGTGTGTCATAATGGGCCGGGCCAGCTAAAGGCCCACGAGATTTCACCGACATTAATGGGCCGGCCTAGCTATAGGACCACAAGATTTTGAGGACCCTAGTAGGTCGGCCCATTAACTGGCTGCCATGTTTTGGGCCAAATGCCGGCCCATATTTGATTTGGTCCATTAATGGCATGCCACGCTCCGGGCCTAATAGTGGCCCATATAAGATCTGGCCTGTTAAACGCCTACCACGTTCTAGGCCAAATTACTCTCCATCTCAGGTCCAGCCCTTTAAGAGGCTTTGGGCTCAATTATGGCCCATATCAGATTCGTCTCATCAACTGGACATTATGCTTTTGGGCCCACTTGCTAAAGGCCCACTTAGTAATTCGGTCTGATATTAGTTTTGGCCTATTAAGGGCCCGTTTAACATTTCGGCCCTATATTAATTTCGGCCTGTTAAAAGCCTGTCATATAGTTGGGCCTAACTACGGTCCGGTTTGCATCCGGCCTGCTCGCAGCCGATATCTGATTGGGCCAAATAAGGACCCAGACAATTTTGGCCTGTTAAAAGCCCATGATTTGATTCGCACAATCATGGACGGGGTTCATTTCGGGCTGCTACGTAACTAGTAGGAATTAAGAACAAACCTACTTTATACAATAAAGAAATTACGGCATAGTAACTAAGAATAAACCTACACTACACAATAAAGGATTTAAGGTATATTACATCCACTGGCATCAAAGTAAGCCACCCGTGATCATAAAGCGCAACGAAGAAGCACGTTACAAAAACTGGCACCATTACAGCGTAACAAAATAATACTGTACCGAGACCACTTCCAAGATAGTTCAAGAAAAGTTAGCCTTGCGGGGGAACTGCTGCGCAAGCTGCTGAGCAAGGCTGTGAGACCGGCCTAGCATGTCGGTCATAGCTTCCAGGTGTAGCTGTTTAGCGATGAGGTTCTCATTGGTGTTCTCCGCAATCTTTCTTAGAGATATGACTTCAAGTCAAAGTTGAGTTGCAGAATGCCTTTCTGCTAGAACTTGGGACTGAAGAAGTCGAACTGATTCAGACAACGAATTGTGTGAGCTTGTCTGACTGTTAGTCTCAAGTAACTTGAACACTGCATCAAGACAAGACTTTGGGGTTGTCTCGCTATCTTCAAGATGTTTTGCCTTCTTTGCTGCAATATATGTTGGGTTTGTCTCACAGCCTTCAGCAGACTTGTGCATGCCATCAGGCATATCACCCTGAAACAAAGAAGAGAGATGATAACTGTTCTGTCAATTCTATCCAATTTCAAATTAGAAAATAAAGAGTATGTTCAAAATATCAATAGCATAATTTGGCATTGTTCATAATGCGGGGAGCTTCACCACACTACTGGATTACCATGTCAACATAACAAGCATAGATGAAGGGCAAAGAAAATCATTGTATCTATTTTGGATAATGTGCATGGCATGTTGTTCATATCATCAGCCACATCAGTAAGATAAAACAGGAGATGACAAGGTGCAAACGTGGGCTGCTTCACCACACACTGGATTATAGATCCACAAAAACAAGCATACATATAGGTAGTATTAAGTAATGTGCATGGTATGAATAAGAAATTGGGTTTTACAAGTAAAACTTAGAACTTACGGTTGTTACGAACATGCATTTTGGTAGAAACAGCAAACTAAACAGCAGTAAATGATAGGGAGTATGAGCAAATTAAACAGCAGTTGAGGATAAAGGCTTTAGAAGGACTAACTTACATTAACAGTTAACACCGGCTTTATAATGCCCTTCTCCATGGCAAGGGAAGGATAACTCAAGAATTTCAGCACATAATCTTCTTCATAAGCATTGCATGTACTCTACATTTTGTAGAGAGTAATTATAGATATGATAATACTGGAAGGGATAGAGGATAATGAAGATAAGATGCAGATTGATGCTACATAATCAACTACCAATCCCTAGAAGTAAAAGTGTTACAAGACAAAATGTACTGACAAGAGCAATGGGCTACACTTCTGCACTGGCATTGTATGTGTATTCTACTTGTTGGTAAGATTAAATATAGATATGATCTTTTTTAGTAAATGGTGGGTGAGGGATATAAGATGCAGAATGCTACAAAATGAACCAATCCCTCTTCCCATAATACAAGAGTGTTTTGAACACTGGTGTACTGTACAAAACATTCTTATATTATGGGACGGAGGGAGTAGCTGTTAATGTAAGTACAATGATAGACCACGTTCAGTCCTTACAAGAGGACTGCAGAGCTAAACCTCGTCAAAAGCATTGGGTTGATTCTAAATTTATGTAAGAGTCCATACGGATCTTATAATGTCCACCAAATAGATGATTACGAGGCTAACATGTGCAGTGATGCTACATAATCAAACAGCTATGAAAGTAAGTATGGTCATACAGGGCAAGAGGTATTAACAAGAGCAATGCAGTGTGCAGTATAGTTGCGAGATTCTATGGTCCCTTGAGAACGAATGTTCTTCTGCTAATAGTTTTCGTACAAGTGAGACATTAAGGCAAATGCAGAAATGTAGTTCAAATTGTGATGTGATATCATAGACAGTACCTTACGCTACAGCCGAGACCAATGTGTAACAAGATTATTCCAGTCACCGTCGGATAAATGTAGCACCGGAGGCTATACAGAAATTTCATTCAGAGGCTTGCCATCGAAGTGCGCTTGCCTCAGGTAGGAACGATACTTCATCAACGAGTGCTTGAAAAGCGCAACCAACCCTTGCTCGTCATCACAATCTAGTTTGCGCCTCGCCTATTTAAAAGAATGAAATCTTGTGTCTTCTGTCAGCAGAAACATATGCAGTAATGACCATGAATAACATTAGTACATTACTTACGCGTAAGTTGCGGAGGAAGACTGGAAATTGTACTGTGTCTGCGATATAAGCTTTCCATGAAGAAAAGATGCGCACAAAGTTCCTGACAACAACATAAGCTTCATCTTCTAAACTGGGAAGAAATGGAACAGGGGTCCTATTTGCTGCAATTGGGGCTCTCTCTGGTTCGAAAAGGGATTTGGCAACTGGATTTGGTGTACTCTTTGCTGGAATGAGGGTTTTGCGTCGTACAACTGGTGCTATGTCAACTGGCATAATCATAATTTTTGCTGCAGTTGGGGTCTGCTGAGTTGGGGCATCAGAAATGACTAGTGTAGTAGGGCTAGAGTCTGCTAGAGTTGGGGTATTTTGTGGGTCAGGTGATATTGCAACTACACCTAATGGGCTATTTGATTTATCAGGTGCCACTACCTTTTCCAAATACTTTGCTTGTGCTCCTCCACGATCAGCAATCGCTCTCTTCCTTTTGAACGTCTGATACACAAGAACAACATTTGAATGGATAAATATGGTATGATGACAGATGGAATATGTACTGAAAATGGATAGGCAGGGCGTATTCACATACACGATGTGTAAACTAAGCTAATGGTAGTTCAACAAAGTAGAAGCAATGCAAAGCATCAGTTGCAAGATATGTGCGAGCAATGTAACCTTGGAAAGTTAGAGCAAGTACCTTGATGGGTGAATAAGATAGGGCATCTTCCTTTGAGTCCTCCACTAGGGAGGTACATTAACTTAGGTCTCCCTCTAGCTCAGAATCACTGTTAGGATCATATTCTGAGCATGAATCTGTAGGTGGAGAGTGTTTGCATTGCATTGCATCCAGACTTGATTTCAGTCCCTTAATGCCAAGTTTGACAGCCACGGCATTGTTCTGCTTTATTCTTTTCATGCGCGCAAGCTCATAATCATTATGATGCTGTTCAGAATCTGAGATTCATGAAAACATAAAAAGTATTCAGATTATCTATGGAATGCATTGCGGTTTCAACTCAGAGAGTGTCTCCCTATAAACCCCTGCATATGCAAAGTTCACCTCCCCAACCGTGCTGACCAGACCACACACAGAGATACACACCTGAGCGGCGAACATGCATTTTTGAAACTAATTTAGGAACATTTAGCTGACCAATTAAACAACTCTGTTTTAATAATATCAGATTCGTATATGAACAACTAAGCTTGTTTAGCTTGATGGGTGGAGCAGTGTTATTATGACATGAAGCATGTATTCTGATCGTATAGTGATCATAAAAGGGGGAAACTCTAAGCATATATTTTTAGCAAAAGAGCGTTTCCCCTCTGATTTCTATTAAAGAAACCACCACAGAACCAACATGATCAATTAAACCCTAAGCATGATCAATTAAACCATATTATGGCTGTGCCATGGCAGATTTGAAGCTGCAAACCGGAGAAATGATATTTAGCATCCATTGTTTGCTTCGAACTAAGAACTAAATTCTAAGAGCTGAAAAGAAAGTAGAGTAACCAAGTTAAGATCTATTTTCTGGTTGAGATCAAAAAGTTGAGGAGATATGAAGTACCACCTCTCTTGCGGCGCCATGTAGGCATCGGGGGTGCGATGGCTGTCGATGGAGTTGAAGCAGATCTGCGATGGTAGATGGGTGCATCAGGGGATAAGCCCCGTTGCGGTGGAAGAGAAGGTCGTGTGAGCGGCCCCGACAAAGAGGACGACGGCACCGATGAAGCGAGAGGGCGTGATGCAAGGCTATTGGTCCGTCGCCGTGGATGAGAAACGTCCATCTCTAGCAGTGGACGACGCGGTCTTGGTAGGCGCTCCGACATGGTGGAGGACAGTGGTGATGGATGTGGCGGAGGACGGCGACGATGGATGGGGTGGCGGACGGAGGCTGGTGTGGGAATGGGGTGTTCTAGCGCGGACGGTGTATGAATGGGAAAATGGAGGGAGAGGTACGGGGAACCATGTTTTTGGGACGCGCATGTCTGAAATATGGGAAAGTTACGAACTTATCCCCCGTTTCAAATTTGGACGTCTCGTCGGTTGGGGATAGGACGGTAATCTGGCATCTCCCAAATATTTGCCGGTAACTATTTTGGGCGAGGAGAGGGTGTTTTGCCGCCCACGGTTGGCGCCCACGGTGTATGAATGGGGCTGATAGGTAGGGCAGTTGTGTCACGTCTGATGAAAGTTACACATCTGCCCCTATTTAAAATATTAGCCTACATCGATTTCGGGCGAGGAGAGGGTGTTTTGCCGCCCATGGTTGGCGCCCATGGTGTATGAACGGGGCTGACAGGTAGGGCGGTTGTGTCACGTCTGATGGAAGTTACACATCTGCCCCCATTTAAAATATTAGCCTACATCTATTTCGGACGAGGAGAGGGTGTTTTGCCGCCCATCGTGTATGAATGGGGAATGGAGGGAGAAACAGAGGTCTTTCGGACGAGCTTGAATCAAATTAGTTTTGCCATCCATGTTTGACGCCCACCGTGTCGGAATGGGCTCAGAGGCGGTCGTGTCACGTCTAATTGAAGTTACTAACCTACCCCTATTTAGAGCAATGGAAATCCGGCTGATGGATTGTCCGTGTAATGGGTAGACAGTAATTTCCATCTCTCAAACACTTGGCTTCGGGCAGCCTATGTGGGAGTGGACATTTTGCTGTTTCTTTCAAATTTTGGGACAATAAGCATCCACGTTTACCCTGGCAACTAAATTCAAATCCATTTTGTATTCCTATATGAATCTTTATAAATCATTCTATGTGTTTTTATATATCTTCAAAAAGACGACAAAGATGTATTCCACTGTCATATATGAATATGGTTTACAAATGCCGATACTCAAATTCAGAAACTAGAATCCAGTTTAAGGTGAATTCGAATATTTGGAACACTTCATGTCCACTCAAATGTCACACGCAATATAATGTGTACTCCCATTTAGATATGTACACAAGCGATGTATCAAGATTCAAATACCGAGTCAATCAACCAAGAATGTACGGAACTAACAGACATATAAACACTTATAGAGTATATGGATCAATAATATCAACTAACATACATAAGCCAGGTCGCTGTACTTTTTTTGGCTACAACAGCATCCTTTTTTTAGCCAGCATCTTGGCCCTTTCCGATGCGTGCCACTTATGGTCCATCTATACTACTATTGCTGAATGCACATTCAACCCGATTGTCATATTTGTAGGTCTGGCACAACAATCCAAATGAAATGTCTCCGAGTCTTATCCATTAATACAGACTTGTGCTCAAATAAAATTACAAACAAAAAAAACAAAAAAACAATTATTACATGATCTCTAAAACAAATGGTTTGATTGATTACATGAACAGACAACACAAAGGTTATTCATGGAAAGAACATTTCACCTATGATTTACCAAGTAGGAATTTAATTTCCTTTTTTCCTTCAGGACCTTAACAATCTGGTCAGTCTCAGCTTGCTTCATTTTGAAATCCACCAAATATTTAATGGTTGTCTTGAGTACTGCTTGTGATTGTGTTGTTTGCTTTCTTAACATGTCAACTTCATCTCTAAGTGCAGAAGCAGAATCTCTTTCTACCACTAGTTTAGGCTCTAGAGCATCAGCAGTTGGCAATTCATAATGCACGATTGGGCCGGTGCCACTGCTGTGGGATGATGCAACGTCCATGGGGACCTCGCTCTTTGATCTTGCGCTAACCTGTTTTGCCATTAAAGTTCCGATTGGATACAGAAAAGTTGAAGTTAGCAAAACATCTCAACTGGGAGTTATAACAGCAAACCGGTTAAACAAACAAGGAAATAAAGAGTTTCAATTGGATGCTGAAAAGTAGTTATTAACATCATTGTAACCCGCTGTTGCAGCAGCAAAGCAGTTAAACAAACAAGTAGATATTTAAGTTAAGACAAACAGGTAATTCTTAACAGTAAGTATCAAACACATAGATAGGCGCAGTCTACAATATGATTAACAGACTATGCCATTATGTAATCAGTAGCAAACTAAATTAAGCCAATCAACGTAATTGAACAATTTTGCAATAAGTGGCTAACTAAAATTCCGAGAAGCAGGTAACTGAACTTACGCTAGTTCTTTGTACAGGCACACTGCAACTTCTTTTTCGCTTACAAGGTTGTATGAAGGAGTCCATGGCATCAATTGCTTGGATACGCAGTCCCAATACTTATTTCTTCCCACACTGCATGGGTAAGTCGAATGGTTAATCTGGTAAGATGGTGCGTCCTTGATATATTATATGAGGAGGTGTAGTCAGACTAGTTGTAGCCAAACAAATCACACTGACTTTTACTGTATATTTCGTGCGATTACTTTTGGCATATCGAGATCTAAGCAATTTACAATAGGATGGAAAGACTGGCACCCTTCACATTATTGGCGAACTCAGTTCATAGAAACAAGCAATTCAACCATTCTGTGGGTAAATTGAAAGCGCCACTGGAATATTTTTCACTATCCAATCATACACGCAAAAAGGAGCGACGCCACCATAGGGGCTGGTATGGGCGGCCGCCTCAGGTGGCTGGAAAGTGTGCACCTAGTTTGAGTCATCCAGCTTGGCCCACGCTAGTTTTGTTCTCCCCAACGCACGAGCAGGCAATGTAAAAAATGAAGAAAAATGTTTCAATTTGGATGGGACAATAACATAAGTGCAAGGCAGTCCCTATAGCAGGCTCGCGGCCCAAACGAGCGGCTCCCATATCGATCGGCACCAGGAAAAATCCCAATTCATTCGCTCCAGCCTCCAGTCTGGTTCGCTCCTAACCTAGCCGGCGCTGGACATACCGACATAGCACTTCCTCGCGCCCTCGTTGGAGGGCGGTCGCCGGGCTTCAAGCGAACGGAAGGACAAGAAGATGAAGATCCAACCCTTGGTGTAGCCTGTGTGGGAGGCAGCGGCGGCAGCACGGGCATGGCATCGAGCTTGCGCAAATGGACTGTCGTAGCTTGCAAGAGTAGCATGCGGAACAAGCAAGTACATCACATCCCTGATTATATGTAATTCAACTCTTCAATTTCTGGCCAATAGTTAAACCTGACGGTGTTGTAAAACTGCTTGTATGTAGGTAATCTATGAGAAAATGAAACCAATTTCTACTTATTTTATAACTCCCCCAATCAATACTGAACTGACTGAATCTGATGTATCTAATCAAGTTTCCGGTGCAAACATACAATCTCATGTTGTTCTTGAGCCTGAAGTGTCTAATAAACAGACTGCTAATGAAGGATTTGATGCAAACATTTTACATGCTCCTGGTGATGAACATATAGTGTCTAATGAGGGATCTAATGCAAGCATTTTGCAAGCTCATTGAAGGATTTAATGTCTAGTGATGATCTATTATGTTGAGAGAGACAGAGATTTGCAGGCATTGATGACAAGCAAATTATAGTGCATTTTCATAGCTTGACGAAACGTCGAGGCCATCTACCAGAAAGTCCCCATATCATGACAACATAGCATAAATACTTTTCTAATCTATTGTTTGAAACTATTGGCATACTTGTGCAGGATAGATATATTGATATGCAATTTATGCACTGGTTATACGTGCAATTATACTTTGATATTTTCAGCCAGAGAGCGAATAATTCAAGCAGGTACAGACCATGTTTGTAGTCCTTGTACACCATGTTGCATTTTGTATTTTTTGGTGCTTGCATCATTTAGTGTTTATAATCTGAACTACTTTAGATCATTAGCTGGTTTTCAAAGTGCATGTAGCTTCACATTTCTCAAGTTATGTTGATTTCCGGAGTGCAAGTGCCTTCGTATTTTTTAAGTTAAATGTTCTCCCCTGGTAACTTGAATTCGTGGATCAGCCACTGCACAAAAATCATACACGAATGCCAGTACGAATTAAATGAAATGCAGGGACTTACGCTAGATTGTTGTACAGGCTCACTGCAGCTCTGCTTGTGCTTGGGATGTTCCCTGTACAAGTCCATGTTACCACTTGCTTGGATGTGCAGGCCTTGTGCTCCTTGCATCCCCCTCTGCATTTTTGACACGGCGAATGGTTGATCAAATAAGAGGAATCGACCTTGATGTTGTACCGGAGGATAGATACTTACAAGGTTATACGGGTGTGCAGGATGTGTACCAGATCCCGTAGCGCCGTCATGCTACACTAAAATATGGATTTGCTTGTTTCAAATGATATCTCCAGAAGAAATAAGAGTTAAGGTCAGAGTTGCATAGGCGTGTAAGCTAAGAGAGCAGTGAAAGGATATCCAAACATCGTCGGAACAGTGCACAAGGGAGTGATGTGTGGATACCTAGTTCGGGCCGGCGTTTGGGCATGCTCGCCTAGCTAGAGTGCGGGTCAATTCAGAACCGTTGAGGGTGATGCGCTGGCGTTGGCTGGCCGCACACGGATGCAGATCTTGAGTGACAGCGGAGCGCTACGATGCGATGGATGAGACCATTGGTGAAGCCCCAACGGCCTCGGGGGGCGGAGGTGCGATGATGTGCTCGGTGAAGTAGCCTCGGTGAGCTGGGAGACGGCGTCGGTGAAGCGCACCTGATGCGGTGGAACTCGGTGTCTGTGAGGCACGTCGGTTGCGGCGGCCGACGTTGTCGGTGGACCACCCGGTGCGGTGGACGAGGGCATAGATTAGGTAGCTCCGGTGCGGTGGTGAAGCGTGACCGTCATCTTCGTCGTCGTCGTCTGGTACAGAGGTGGGGAATGGTGGGGAAAGAGACGAGACAGGGGGCGATTCGAGGGTTGGCGGTGAATTAGGGATTTGAGCAATCTGGGTGCGGAAGGGGGCGGTGGAGAAGAGAGATTTTGCAGGGCTGGATTGGGGCCGCCAGATATTTCAATCCGAAACGTGGAAGCGCGAACTTATATTGCCGTCGTCCTTTTTTTGGAGGGGGATGGGTGGCTGGGTGCTACGCGTCCGTCCGACACACGCGACCACCCCAACAGGACTATGCTTCGGTGCCTTAAGGCACCTGCCTTTGTGTCCATGACATATGGGCCCAACAGGTGGCTGGCCCACATGTCAGTGACCCAAAGGCAGTTGCCTTTAAGGCACCGAAGCAGCGTCCACCCCGACATGACCCTGGTTTGCCCGGTGCGCCTACATTTGAGAATGCAAACGAATCTTCTTTCATTTGCAAATGAATCTGTATGTATTACCATGCCCGTGTTTTCCTTGCAATAATTAGTCATTCGAAACGAGATACTCCATCCGTTCACTTTTGTAAGTCATTTCAGACAACTTAAAATGAACTGTTTTGCACATTGTCTGAAATGTCTTCAAGGTCTTATAAAAGTGAACAGAGGGAGTACTATAAATTAAATAATGAGGAGTTATTTGAAAAAAAATCGAAACGGTACCCACGCTAACGTGGATTAGAGTGTGTGTCACATAATTAGTTATTTGAATTAGAGTGTGTGTCACGTAGTTAGTTATTTGAATTAGAGTGTGTGTCACGTAGCGATCTCCAATTCTAACGTGGATTTCGCATTTCACTGTATCCATGCTACTTTTTTTAATACAAATTCATATGTATATGATGAACACCATGGTAGTGAGAAAACTTTTGAATGGATTCAAATATATGACCTACAAAATAGCACAATAAAATGAGTCAATGTCAACTTTTCAAAACTTAGTATGGCACGAATTCGAAATAATTACCCGTATGCCTGGTCCTCGGTTCAAATCTTACAATGTACACCGGATTGAAACATCGATATTAAGTCTCGTATTATGTACATTCAAATGTTATTTTTAGCCCCCCCCCCCCGCACAAACGCTACA
>NC_057794.1:564379595-564512536 GCF_018294505.1 Triticum aestivum
TTCTTTCTCTCCATGTTTTGATCTCTAAGTCTCTCAACTACACAACCCCTTTTTCCACTCTGTTACCAAATGTATTTACCTCACACACCCGCCATTGCACCCCATGCTGAGCTCTCTCTCTCTCCCCCCTCTCCCTCTCACCCTCTCGCGCTAAATACATGCATTGCCTATCTAGCCCCCCAACCTCTCGTGCATGCGCACGCACGCACGTTGTATATCTAGGTCACTCCCTCGACATTGTCTCACTCTTTCTTCCGCATGGCGGGCCACACTCGCTCAATCTCGCTCTCTTTATCTGAGTCTCGTTTAACCTCATTTTCTTTCACACACAAATGATATATCTCCCTGTCCGGGCCTCGATCGACACACTCTATACTCTCTCACGCAGATTGTCTATCTAGGTCAGTCCATCCAAGCCGCCACCACTCTTTCGACCTCATGGTGGGCCATGCTCACTCAATCTCTCTCTCTCTCTCTCTCTCTCTCCGTATGTCTTGATTGACCTCGCTCTTTCTCGGACAAAAATGATATATCACCATGTTTGAGCCCAGTTCGACCTATTCACATTGTATACTCTCTCACGCACATCGTCTATCTAGGTCACTCTCTCCAACCCGTCTCATTCTTTCGATCACATGGTGACCCTATGTGATCGGTTGACCTTGCTTCCTCCCACGCACAAAATATATCTACACGTCTGTGACTGGATCATCTCTCAAGCTCTATCTTACAGCCCTCACCCTTGCCATAAAGCTCAATCGGACAATATCTCTCCAGAGCATATATATTTGTTCAATGAATGTCGGACCACACTCACTTTGTCTCTCTATCTATATGTCTCTCGATTGACCTCGCTTTCTCACACCGTATCTTCCATGCATTTAAGCTACTACTTCTCCATCCCTCGCAAAGCCGGAGCTATTTACATTGCGAGGGGCACTCCAACCTTGGATTAATTTGTGTAGGCATTTATTCCGGTCGGTTTAGATTATATTTTCGTAGCATTCGACCCACAACTACTCCACTCACCGTAGCGGGTAATTAAGCTATGGGGAGCACCTAATATGAGCACCGGGGAGCCGTTGGATCGAAGATGGAGCGGCACACACGAGGCCTGAATGTTTTATTTGCAAAAAACCTTTGGAGAGTTTGTAAATTGCGCATAATTACAAAGACTACTCCCAAGCCATTGGATCTCACTTCCAACGGTGTAAAAACTTGTATCACCATAGTATCTAAACTGCGGGGTGGATGTGATATTCTATGCCGCTGTCATTTCTGTTCGTAAACTTGCAAAAATGTGTAACTCGTGCCGTTACTTGTCTAACCGCGCAAAGTGTTTGTTCAAAAAACCATCCTACACTGAAATATCGGAACAACACACGGGGGTCCCACTTGTCATTAATCAAATTTGGACCTAAAACTAACAAATCTGAAAGACGAGATTCGAACTAGCAACCTGGACTACAAAGCGTAAGTCAATAGCCTGAAAAAACGAACTGTTGTTGGATATGTCCCATAACTTGATTTTATACAGTAGTTGCGTTGAGTAGAGTAGAGGGAGTGCCTCGTCAACACGTGCATGACCGTTATCTCACTTACTGGTGGGTCCCAGGTCTGCGATCTCAATCTCTCTTCTCTCCATCGTCTAACCTTTGCACGGGCACACACGAAGAGCGGCGCTAGCTTGCCCTGGTGTTATTACAACTAAAAAAACTTGCAAAATAGAAGAATCGGCTAGAACAAGAGACATTGTGGCTGGTCGAGACAGAGCTAACCACATCTATCATCCGTGCCACGTTTGCATGATGAAGCTGTGTGGCTAGTGGGGTGTTTTCAACCGACTGGCTGGGTCCCGAGGTCGAACCATATGTACTATGTCTGATACAGTATATTTTTACACGCACATTTTTCCTTCGTGCCGAGACATGGTACACCCTACCGCGCGGTTTTGGGGTCCTCCCGGGTGGTGCACGCATATATTCTTCCTGACGTGGGACGCCCTACCGCGCGTTTTTTGGGTCCTCCTCGGTCGTAGCGGCAAAGCAAGTAACGAGTCGTCAAATCACGAAAGACCACCTTCCCGCCGAGTACATCAGTGAAGCACGGTGGCTAGCTAGTTGGGCTAGTTCGACCGATTAGCTAGGCCGCCGCCACATTTGTTTTTTCACCCTTTTTTTATCTACTTGCCAACAGGTAAATTTAAATATCCTCCGCGGCGTTGCTCTGGTGTTTGGGTGCGGCAGGATTTTTAATTTTTTGCTTGACGGGAGCAGGTGCGGCACGATTTTTAATTTTTTGATTGACGGGAGCAGGCGCGGCAACAATTAGTCACGATGAATCAGCCTGTACCCACTGCTCCCTGATGTGAGAAGTCGCCGACTGGTGTTTTACCGTGGTGAAAACCAAAAGATTCCCCGCTCCCTCCGCCTTCCCGTAGATTGCATTGCCTTTCAGCCATTTCGCCCCCTTTGCTTCCTCTCCCCATTGCTTCTACCTGGTGCCATGGCGGCGCAACAAATCACGGAGTCCGAGGTGAGGCTCCTGACACAGGAGCTCCATGCCAAGGATGTGGAGCTCAGGGCCAAGGACGTGGAGCTCTGTGAGCTCAAGGAGGAGAGGAGTGCCATGCTCCTCCGTTATGTGCGGGAGTTCACAGAGCTTCAAAAGCGGCAGGCGTCCACCACAAAGATGCTCGAGGCGTCGGCGGCGTTGCTGCAGAAAGCAGGAGATACGATAGGCCGTCAGGGGAGCCGGCTGGAGCGCGAGCGGGCCGATCGTGACGAGGTCTAGGATCCCCTCAGCCACTTGGTGAACCAAGTTGCCACGCACGTGGTGCGGCTGCGCGATGCCTACCATCGTGCCAGCGCGACGATGCCGGCCGTCGGGCTAAACCTGTTCGACCACCCGGTTAACTTCAACGAGCTGCGGCTTCCTGACCTGGTCTCCTTCTTCACCTATATCTCCAAGGAGCTGAGCCGTCTTCGCGCAATGGTGGGGGCTGAGCTGGACAAGAAGGGGTTGCAGGCTGCCGTCGCTGTTGCCGGGCGTATCCTTTCAGGGCTCCGTCACCGGAATCCATTCATGCCATTGGACGCCGTCTTTGACGAGCTGGCTCCCGTCGACCGGGAGCGGGCTCTGCGGGCGGTTGCACCCTGCATCACCAACATCATGCGCCTCGAGAAGCAGAGGGACTTCGGTGGTGTTTAGGCGCCCTCTGCATGGGCATGTCCATGTCTCGGCGCAACATGACCGTTGGATCAAACTCAGACGATGCAGATCAGTCACTATAGCACAAAGCATGTGGGTGTGTTTGGTTGCATTCTCATCTCAATATAGTTGTTTCCTCTTCGTGTATTTTTGTCAACCTACTAGTGTGGACTCATGCACCCTTCATGCACTTTGCCAAACACCCAAAAGTGGGTCGAGAAGGGAACTTTTGCTCCCATCCCGTGCACCCTTCATACACCCTGCCTAACACTATTCGTGCTTCATATGGTTCATGTTTCGTGGATGACTGTAGCACCGCACTCTCCGTGCGCTGTGGACCTAGTTCTGTTAACATTGATCTCACCATTCATTCTCGACCGGACAGTCAAAAAGCGGTACTATGTTACTTATAGGAGTAGTTGACATGCGCACAACATCATTTGTTATCGTCATATCTTAATACACTAGCAACAAGATTGTGTAGTACTAACGTATGAACCACTTCACATGCCTAGTAGTAGGAGCACTTTGTATGTTCAAGTGGTTGCCATGTTTCGCACTCCTCCGTCGTAAGAGTGGAAACGCTTGCTGTAATCATTTTTTTGTTCTAAAAAACAGTGGACACACTCTACCGTGCGGATCCTCCTCCAGCCATGCACTAAATTACTCACTTTCACCGACGTGTGGGATAGCCAGCATCGGGGGTCCACAAGCCATGCACTAAATTACTCCGTAGTAGAGTGACGGTAGACTACCCCGATCGAAGCGCCGCAGTAATGCCCAATGAGCCATCAAATCAGAAAACCCCCTCCTTTCCAGCAGTAAGTTGGACGGACGAAGCAACCATCATTTCACTCTTCTCTCTCAGCTTCCTCTCTACCCAACCCTCGCTTCTGCCTCATCTTGTTCCTCATTTCTTCAAGAAAACCCCAACCTGCTTCTGCCATTGTTCTTCTCTCCCAAAGAAGGAAAGGTGAGCGCATCAATGTTATTGATTCCGGCCAAGGCCCGATCTTGCAACCCCGAGACTAATCCTATAACTCCCTCTCTTTTCTTCTTTAGGGTTTGTGATTATGGTTTCTTTTCTTTTTATTTCTATTTGATAGTTTCTTGATGGACGCTGGAGCACCGGCCGAAGTGATGTCTATGGCTCTGGCCAAAACCGTCGAGGCTCATGGTACGAAGAAGCGCAAGCACCCCGCCGAGACTACCGCAGACAAGCTCAAAGCCATCGCCCTGTCCAAGCCCCCCTCTCCGGGATCCCTCATTAAGCAAGTCCAGGTAATATCTCTTCTTGACAATCTTTTTCTCGATCTTGATCGTGTTTTTTCATCTAACACGCAGTACTAGTACTAGTAGTACAACTTTCTAGGTGATCTTGCATATGATTTTTGTGTGCCAAATGACGGTTCTAAATTCCTCTTTTGACCAAAACATGCGAGAGGTTGACACTGATTTCTTATAGATTGCTTTCAACTACTCCCTCTGTCCCAAATTTCTTGTCTTAGATTTGTCTAGATATGGATGTATTTAATACTAAAATGTGACTTGATACATCCGTATCTAGACAAATCTAACAAAAGAATTTTGGGACGGAGGGAGTACTTTATGAACATCAATGCTACCTTTTAAGAGGGTATATTTGCCTCAGTAACTTGTGTTATGGATATTGCATGTAATCCCTCTGCTCTCATGCCTTTGAAGACATGTTCTAGTGTCTTTGTTCACTCATTTCTGTGCGTATATGTAGTCATATATGGAGTATAATATCGAAAATCATCGTATATTTCTGAACGGATGTAGTAATAAAATATGGTTTCTATTTGAATTAGAACCAGGTCCGCGGTGGAGATGAAGCTCTCAAAGTCATGCCGTGTGAACTGGAAGACCTGATGATGAGTTCTACTTCTGAACTATCCAGTTGTTGTGTCCTTGTCGCCACGTGTCCTGAACTAGTGTTTTCCTGTAGCATTGTTGTCAGGCGTGTTCTTGAGGCTATACTTGACCACAACAATGTCCTGGCTGTGCCTTCGATTACGAAGGGTGTGGTTCTTGTAAAGCTTCCCAACAAACCTGATGCGGCCTGTCTTCATCATCATGTTTATGAGTGGAAAGACCACTCTGTTAGGTTCTCCAAGGTTGACAAGATGGTGATGGTGCATGTAGACATCTCACACGAAGTCCATGGCCTAGTCAGTTATGCGGGGTTCATCCCGTAGGTCGGTGACAAAATATAGTCTGCAGAGTTTAGTTAGTGCAACTTTGCTTGTCTGTAGTAAGTACTATTGTTCAGTACTTGATTTGTGTTTGTGAACCCTGTATTGTTTATTAGTACTGCAACTTTTGGTGTGTGGTCAGTCCTGAGAACGGTCTATGTTAATGTCTGTCCACTCAATTCAGTCTTTATATTTTGAAGTATCCATATCATATTTTTTGTGAGGACGGTCTATCAATTATGGTTACACTCCAATATCTGTATGCATTGCAGGGTTTATCGCACCCACCAGGATTTCCAGCCCCATGGATGTTCGGTCCATACGATTTTTCACGACCTTTGGACTGTCCTGCTTGTGGGAGTAGGCGGGGTCCCTGCATGCCACGCATAGTTGGACGATCAATCTTCTGTTTAGTACTTCAACATAGTGATTTCCTGGTAAGGATTCACTCGTGTCACATCAAGTAAATCTTATTGATTTACTATCTAAATCTTATTGATTTAATGTCATGTTTTCTTTCTTTTCCTGCAATTTTACTATGCAGGTTTTGCCATATGACATTCATCACAGAATAAACCGTTTGGTTTGCTCTATGATGGCTATTTTTGCAGGTTTCACTTCTTATGTCATGTTAGTAACGAAGGCACCGTCCATCACTTATATTACTGGAAAAATTGGATCAATCTGTTGTCTGAGTACAAGTTGAATCCCTATGATGAACAACAGTTTGGTTTAACAAAAACACCACAATTTGTCCTTCTCGCGTTTAAAAGAAATGAAGAAAAAGACCGGATCACGGTCACGGATCCTAGTCAAGTTAGAAAGCTGATCATAGCAGACCAAACACGATCGCCGCTGTCTCGCACAGATCGAGCACCGACAGTTGCTCTAGCACTGACAGCGGCAGCAGCTCAGTCTGATCCAGCTGAGGATTGGGCACCGACTGCGTCAGCGGATTAGTCTAATCTACCGGAGGATCGGGCATCGACCCCGGCACCTGCGCTGACACCGGCACCAGTTCTACAAGGAGCACCATCTTCGGCAGCAGCAGCGGCTTCGGCACCTGCACCAGCACTTGCACTTGCATCTGCTCTGGCCCGTGCAGTTGCACCGGCAACAGACTAGGCTGTAGTTCGCACTTCATATACCAAAGTCCTTACAAAAACCGACATGTCCACCTTCTTGGTAAGCATTGGCCGCCCAAGTGCTTCGTTCTTTTTTCTTTCCATGTTGTTTCACATGATTCACTGTGTTGATCTAACTGTT
Organism: Triticum aestivum; assembly: GCF_018294505.1. Classification (NCBI taxonomy): domain Eukaryota; kingdom Viridiplantae; phylum Streptophyta; class Magnoliopsida; order Poales; family Poaceae; genus Triticum; species Triticum aestivum. The sequence continues at coordinate 564,386,288 of NC_057794.1, forward strand.
TGGGTATGTCTTCTTGTTTGCAAACAGAGAATTTCTAGAGCAACGAGGGAGTCGTTCAACAATCCGGGCGACCACGGCCAAGTTTCTCTTACCATGCGTAGCCTTTGTGTGAATGAACCTGCTCAATATACCGTAAGTACAGAGGATGGTCGCATGATGATTGATGCTAAATGATGGTCAAGGTTCAAAGCTAAATCATATCTTCGGGTAGGGGATGATGTCAAACTCGAACTTTCTCGGCAAGGAGAGCTGGTCCAAATCAACTTTGAAATTCTTCAGTAGCAGCACGCAACTGCAGAACTGATCTATCCTCCGAGAGATTTTGATGTAATAATCTGGCATGGTGAAACAAGTGTCCTGTGTGTATAAGTAGTACGACAGTATTATTTATCACATGGTATATCGTTGATAGAATTGCAACTCTGATTGCTGGTTAGGAACTGTCGTTCGATTTCATTCCAACAGCTGCCATGCTTTATTCAATTTTTTGTATTCGCCTTGCGACAACATCTAAAACCAGCGCCGTACCAATCGCTTGCAATATGAAAAGTGCTGAGGTAGAACACATGGGCCCCCAAACATGTAGGGTCGGCCTGCGGCCCAAAGTCTAGAACCGTGAGCCTATCTGAGTATTATATTCTCAGCTGAACCCCCCAAAAAAAGCTGAACCCCCATAATGCCCGTGCATTACAGAGGGAGTATATTTCTCGGCAAGGTGAGCCTGTGATATAAAAGATCTGTATATTTCTTTACAGAGGGAGTATCTCTCTGTCAAAAAATATATTTATGTGTAACTAGTTACTCCTGTCTTTCTACTTCCTTTCGCTGATATGTGGGGCAACCGGCAACGGGGTCCACGTGCCATATGCACAAATTAGAGTGCACAACTTCACGGTAGACACACCCCGGTCGTAGCGCCGCAGTAATGCCCAATGAGCTGTCAAATCACAACCCCCCCCCTTTCCAGCTTTAGCAGTAAGCTGGACGGACGAAGCGACAATATTTCACTGGGCCTGAATCCCCTTCTCCCTCGTCTGCTTGTTCTAAGAAAACCCCCTCTCGGCGATTGCATAGGGTTTTCTCATGGAGAACCAGGTACGAATTCTTCATCCATCCTCGATAAACCCAAGTCCTTGGTCGTAGGTAATCCTAGGATGGCAGCCGCCGCCATTGATGCATTTTTCTTCCTACTGAATCTAGTGTGTTTCATTTGCAGTGCCCAAAGTGCGAGTACCCTATAGGTTTCTGCGCTCTCGGCGAGACGTCACACGTGTTCCTTCTCATCCTAGCACAACATTTTGAAACACGCATAGTATGTTCCTAGAATCCTCTTTTCTATCCGGGAGGGTGGGTTTTTTTTGAACATGCTGTGTTCTCATATTATTTTTCCTACAATGTATTATTTGCTCTGCCAGAACACATGTACTCAAGATGCTCGGCTTTGCCATAACTGAATACACTAGTTTAATGGTCACAGTGAAGACAAGCCATGGATATAAGTTCCGAGTTGGGTTCATGAACCAAGAAGATTGCTGCGTTTTTTATGGCCGAACTTGGATAAACTTTCTCAAGTGTTACGGACTGAAAGTTGGCGCACGAATGTTGATGGAAATAGCAGAACCTGGTCTCATCTTCACTGCGATCTTCCACCCCGACGTCGTTCCAATTGTTCATCCATGTTAGTTTTGTATCTGGTTCTTGCTTGTTGCCTCGATTACTTCTTAATCCACCTATTCTGTCTAACTAATCACAATTTAACTTTAGAAGTAGCAACGAATCTCTCACGAAGATGCTACTTCTAACTAATATTTTCTTATAATTAGTGCCACATGTAGGTTTTTTCAGAGTTAAGCAGTCTGCTTGTTTGTTACTCTGCAATAACTCGGCTGTTACTAATGGCACTGAAGTTGACTGGATCGACATCCACAAGTTTGTACACTTTATTGATCGTCTTGAGGTCCTTGTGGGGCGTTTCAATGGTGGAAGGCCATGTGGGATATGTGTGCCGCTGCTGCACTCATTGAACAGGTCCAACTGTGTCGGGAAACTTATGGTACGAGCTGTTTTCTGTTATATATGTTGTTCATAAACTATTGCTTATACATAGTTTTATAGCTGTGATCTTCTTGAAACAGGAACTGTCGAGTTCTATTGTTCCTATACAGATGCCTGACCATGGTCGGGTCAGACTTGCGCTTGGTCACAACATGATGTTTATGTCGACCTACTCAATTCCCCTTGGAGGTGAAAAGATACTTATTCATGGGTGGTCTCAAATAATGAAGGCATGCCCATCTTGGAGAATAGGACAGAAGATTATGTTCATGCTTTTCCATGGCTCTAAAGCGAATATCCTGTTTATTGACCATGTTGCAAGATGAAGCCGCTTTCAGAAGGTTGTGGATGTGCGGGGTGGCGTCTGGGCCTTGTCCCGGGGCTTGGCGGCCTCACCCTTGGTTAACTGTAGGCAAATTAGCACTGTTCGAGGCGTGCTTTGTACGGTTGAACCTGTATAAGTACTCATACTGCTTTCAACTTTGGTTGTTAAGTGCCCCTGCTGGTTTCAGTTAAGGTTGTTAAGTACTCCTGCTGCTTTTACAGTCTGTCGTGTTTCTTCGGTCCTGTCTTCCTCCAGCCGCCAAAACCAAATCAGCGCCGGCAGGGCCGCCTGCTTCCGCCTCCCACGGCTGGCTGCGCCTCAGCGCACGCATCACCGCCCCACCGTCTCCTAAATCATTAACGCCGACGTCCTCCGCGCGCTTTGGTGCGCTTGCCGCGGCGCCGCCCTCTCGCGTTGTCAACATGGTCAACAAACAACAGGAATCGACAGAAGTATGTGGTGAGGATGACAGTAGGGGCCCACCAGGTCAGCGTATGGAAAAATAAAAAGCTTCCTCCTAGTGTTTTCCTGACATCTGGGACCCACGACATTGTGAGCGTATATAGTCAATAGACAAGAGAACATCCCAAGATCGGCTGACACCTGGGACGTAGCTACTCGAGTAGTATTTCTTTTGTTTGGTATTGTTGAGACGGAGCAGGGTTTGAACTGGGTTGTGGCCCGTCTAGCCCAGGCTTATATTTTATGTTCACCATGTGACTAGCCTAGCTATTTTTTCTTTGTGAAAATGAGCCCAGTTTATTTTTTCTGAAGAATACCCAATCTAGGCCTACTTATTTTTCTACGCCCTGATGGGCTGCAAATCTTTCAAGACGCCTGCAAATCTTGAAAGTAATATGAAATGGGTTGTAAAAATAAAAACAGATGACAAATTGGCAATTACTTTATAATTTCTGAATTTTATTACATTTTCAGATTCCTATTTCACTGGGCATTAACCTAATTTAAATATATCTTCAAAGTACTTTAAATCTGGCTAGACATTTCGGTATTAAAAATAGTTTGGAACCCACAGAAATATGCGAAATTGGCCCTGGCCAACCAAAAAAAACGACTGCAATAAATTGCATAAGAAGTTGCCATGAGCTATATATAAATTATTAAAAAAGAGGGAGTGCTCTGACTTGTGGGCCTGTTTAGTTGACGCGTATGCAAGATTTTTTAGTTATTATATACGTCAACAAACAATTCTAGCAGACGCAACCGTTGGATGTCAATCCGATGGCCGTCGTGTTTCTTCAATCTCTGATCTTCTTGCTCCAGCCGCCAAAGCAGCACCGGCGGGACCGCCTACTCCCGCCTCCCATGGCCGGCTGTGCTGCCGCGTAGGCGTCAGCGCCCCCTACTACTCCCACCGCTAGCCAGGGCATCCCTCTACTCACCCACACCCCCTGTTATTCTGCGGCGACGACAGCCTCACACCGCAGCCGAACCGGTGAACGCTCGTACTCCTCTCCGTGTGGGCATCCACTGCCGCGTCTTCCTCGGCTCCGCATCGTCCCCTTCCTATGCCTCGCCGTCGTCCACCGCCGTGGTGCTCTCAGCGCGGCGTGGTCAATGTGGTCAATGACCGACTTCCATCGGAAGAGTACTGTACGTGGAGAGGCTGACAGCTGGGTCCACGGCAGCCACAAGGAAGTGCCTCCTTATTACGCGGAAAATAATTATTCCTCCACCTAACAACGGGGACCCACTGGACGGGCCACCAGTATTTTGTGAAAAAATCGTTTCCCCCTGACTGCTGGGACCCACCGGACGGGCCACCATATTTCGCGAAAAAAACATTCCCCACGCTGTCAGCTCGGACCCACCGGAAGTGCCTTCTTATTACGCACAAAAAAATGAATACTCCCCCAGCTTGCTGGGACCCACCTTGGTGTGAGGCTGACTTGTGGGCCTACTAAGTTGACAGGGACGAAGGGCTTTGTCAACTTAGTCAATACAAACGATTCTAGCTCCAGTGACCGTACGATGTCCATCCAATGGCCGTAGTGCTTCTTCAACCTCTGGTCTTCTTGCTCCAGCCGCCCAAAGCAGCGCCGGTCGTGCCGCATGCTCCTGCCTCCCGTGGCCGGCTGTGCTGCCGCGGAGGCCTCACCGTCCCCTACTATTCCCACCGCTGGCCAGGCCCTGCGGTGACGGCAGCCTCACATCGCAGCCGAACCAGTGAACCCTCGTACTCCTCTCCGTGCGGGCTTCCACTGCTGCGTCTTCCCCGACTCCGCGTCGTCCCCTTCCTAGGCCTCGTCGTCGTCCACCGCCGTGGTGCTCTTGGCGCGGCGTGGCCAATGTGGTCAACGACCGACTTCCATCGGAAGAGTACTGTGCGTGGAGACGTTGACAGCTGGGTCCACGGCCGCAGCAAGGAAGTGCCTCCTAATTACACGCAAAATAATTATTCCTCCACCTGACAGCGGGGATCCACCGGACGGGCCACCATATTTTGCGAAAAAAATGTTTGCCCCTGACTGCTGGGACCCACCAGCTACATCTTCGCACACAAGGAAGTTCCTGACAGTCGGGACCCACCCGGTCGAAGCATACGTAGCGTTGTCATTCTGGTCGCGAACGTGTACGCACATATATACTGGTCGATGTAGAGGCGCGCATGTAGCATGTACATGTACGTACAGCGGCCAGGGTGCAAGAAAGAAAATACGGCCACATATGTGTACATACGGGCGGGGTCTTGAATGCCTACTCGCGCATACGTACGGCCAGGGCTCATGTACATGGCTGGGTCGGAACGGAGAAACAACATCGTCGTCGTGTTCATGGGGAGGCAACAGAATGCGTCGTGTTCATGGGGAGGCAACGGAATGCGTCGTGTTCGTTGGGAGGGCTTGGATGGAACAGGTGATGGAAACGAGGCCTGGCTTACTGCAGAACGGAGGAAACGACCTTGTGTTTGACCGGTCACATTCGAAACGGGATCCTGTTCGGCCTTGTGTTTGACCGGTCACATTCGAAACGGGATCCTGTTCATCAGGAGGGGTCTGGCGTACCGCAAAACGGAGGAAACGAACCTCCAACGGTCGAAACAGGGGTCCTGTTCATCGAGAGGGGTGTGGCGTACTACAAAACGGACGAAACGGACCTCCTACGGTCAAAACGGGGGTCCTATTCATCGGGAGGGGTGTGGCGTACCGCAAAACAAAGGAAACAGACTTGTGTTGGAGCGCTATGGTCGAAACGGGGGTCCTGTTCATCGGAAGGGGTGCGGCGTACCGCAAAACGGGACTCCACGGGATACTGTTCATCTCCATCGTCGACCCCCTCCAGCCTCCACGAGCTACTATTCATCCACCGTCGACCTCCTCCAGCCTCCACCTGCGACTGTTCATCCACGGGCTCCTGTTCATCCAGCCTCCACCGCGCGCTACTCCACCGGCTACTGTTCAACCAGCCCTCTCCACGGGCTCCTGTTCAACCACCCCTCCACGGGCTACTGTTCATCCCGCCCTCCACCGTCTACTGTTCATCCTGCCCTCCACGGGGTGGTCTTGTTCATCCAGCCCTCCACCGGGTCCTGTTCATCCAGCCCTAACCAGCTCGATCGATCGGGGTCCTGTTCATCCAGAGGCAACACCACGGGGTCCTGTTCATCCACCCCCACCGGGAACTGTTCATCCAACCCCCCCGCAACACTCACTGTTTATCCAGAGGCAACATCGATCGGCTTCAGTTAGCAGCATTAGCGAAGGAATTGCTCGATTGGGTTCAGTTAACAGCCATCGATTGATCGCTTGGGTTCAGTAACATGTAGCCTACAGTGCAATCGCTCGGGTTCAGTTAGAGCCCAATGCCTCGCTCGGGTTCAGTTAGAGCCAAGCCTCACACACACGCGCGTACGTGTACGAGAGAAACGCGCATCGCTCGGCCCCGACCTCCCACCATAACCGGGAACTCCCCGAAATTTTCCTCTCCCTCGCTTCTACCACGGTTTTTTCCGTCACGGACGGCCCAAAGAATGTCATGCAGCTGTGTCTCCGCCCCCCAGGATGAAAAGCCCATTTTCTGTCATAATTTTTTGTCATAGAAGTAGGAGCCCACCACATCTATGATGATATCGGGGTTTATCACAATTATCGTCATAGAAGTGTCATATATATGACAGAAAAAAATTATGTTCGGCCCAAAATGTCACTAATGTGTCTTTTTTTGTAGTGGGAGGAGGCGACTGTTGTCATGTCACGGGAGGAGGCGGCGGCTTGCTCGATGTGCGACGGGCACTAACCTGGATCTGGAGTAGGGAGCATGGGGTGCGGGCTATGAGTACATGGAGGTCCTGTTGGGGCAAGATGGTAGGCGGTGAGCCGAGGGAGGTGGGACGCGGCGGCGCACGGAGGTGAAGGCAGAACGGCGACTGACGGTGGGGGATATGGAAGGCAGGCGGCGGTAGCTGTCGCAGATTAACCCGGGGCACGGTAGAGGAGGTGACATACGAGTGGCGGTGGAGGTCGGGGGAACGGTGTTGGGGTACGTAGCAGAAATTCAAAATTTTCCTACGTGTCACCAAGATCTATCTATGGAGAGACTAGCTACGAGGGGAAGGAGAGTGCATCTACATACCCTTGTAGATCGCTAAGCGGAAGCGTTCAAGTGAACGGGGTTGATGGAGTCGTACTCGTCGTGATTCAGATCACCGATGATCCTAGTGCCGAACGGACGGCACCTCCGCGTTCAACACACGTACAGCTCGACGATGTCTCCCACACCTTGATCCAGCAAGGAGAGAGGGAGAGGTTGAGGAAGACTCCATCCAGCAGCAGCACAACGGCGTGGTGGTGATGGAGTAGCGTGGCAATCCTGCAGGGCTTCGCCAAGCACCTACGGGAGAGGAGGAGGTGTCACGGGAGGGAGGGAGGCGCCAAGGGCTCAGGTATGGATGCCCTCCCTCCCCTCCACTATATATAGGGGCAGGGGAGAGGGGGGAGGCGCAGCCTTGCCCCTTCCTCCAAGGAAGGGGTGCGTCTAAGAGGGAGGGAGGAGTCCATCCTCCCCAAGGCACCTCAGAGGTGCCTTCCCCCTTTAGGACTCTCCCCTTTTTCCTATATCTTGGCGCATGGGCCTCTAGGGGCTGGTGCCCTTGGCCCATGTAGGCCAAGGCGCACCCCCTACAGCCTATGTGGCCCCCCGGGGCAGGTGGCCCCACCCGGTGGGCCCCCGGGACCCTTCCGGTGGTCCCGGTACAATACCGATGACCCCGAAACTTGTCCCGATGGCCGAAACAGGACTTCCTATATATAAATCTTTACCTCCGGACCATTCCGGAACTCCTCGTGACGTCCGGGATCTCATCCGGGACTCCGAACAACATTAGGTAACCACATACAAACTTCCTTTATAACCCTAGCGTCATCGAACCTTAAGTGTGTAGACCCTACGGGTTCGGGAGACATGTAGTCATGACCGAGATGTTCTCCGGTCAATAACCAACAGCGGGATCTGGATACCCATGTTGGCTCCCACATGTTCCACGATGATCTCATCGGATGAACCACGATGTCAAGGACTCAATCAATCCCGTATACAATTCCCTTTGTCTAGCGGTATGGTACTTGCCCGAGATTCGATCGTCGGTATACCGATACCTTGTTCAATCTCGTTACCGGCAAGTCTCTTTACTCGTTCCGTAACACATCATCCCGTGATCAACCCCTTGGTCACATTGTGCACATTATGATGATGTCCTACCGAGTGGGCCCAGAGATACCTCTCCGTTTACACGGAGTGACAAAATCCCAATCTCGATTCGTGCCAACCCAACAGACACTTTCAGAGATACCCGTAGTGTACCTTTATAGCCACCCAGTTACGTTGTGACGTTTGGCACACCCAAAGCACTCCTACGGTATCCGGGAGTTGCACAATCTCATGGTCTAAGGAAATGATACTTGACATTAGAAAAGCTTTAGCATACGAACTACATGATCTTGTGCTAGGCTTAGGATTGGGTCTTGTCCATCACATCATTCTCCTAATGATGTGATCCCGTTATCAACGACATCCAATGTCCATGGTCAGGAAACCGTAACCATCTATTGATTAACGAGCTAGTCAACTAGAGGCTTACTAGGGACATGGTGTTGTCTATGTATCCACACATGTATCTGAGTTTCCTATCAATACAATTCTAGCATGGATAATAAACGATTATCATGAACAAGGAAATATAATAATAATCAATTTATTATTGCCTCTAGGGCATATTTCCAACAGTCTCCCACTTGCACTAGAGTCAATAATCTAGTTCACATCGATATGTGATTAACACTCAAGGTCACATCCCCATGTGACTAACACCCAAAGAGTTTACTAGAGTCAATAATCTAGTTCACATTTACCATGTGATTAACACTCGATGAGTTCTGGGTTTGATCATGTTATGCTTGTGAGAGAGGTTATAGTCAACGGGTCTGAACCTTTCAGATCCGTGTGTGCTTTACAAATCTCTATGTCATCTCCTAGATGCAGCTACCACGTTCTATTTGGAGCTATTCCAAATAACTGTTCTACTTGGAGCTATTCTAAATTGTTGCTCCATTATACGTATCCGGTATCTCTACTCAGAGCTATCCGGATAGGTGTTAAGCTTGCATCGACGTAACCCTTTACGACGAACTCTTTTACCACCTCCATAATTGAGAAAATTCCTTAGTCCACTAGTTACTAAGGATAACTTTGACCGCTGTCCTGTGATCCATTCTTGGATCACTCTTGTACCCCTTGACTGACTCATGGTAAAGCACACTTCAGGTGCGGTACACAGCATAGCATACTGTAGAGCCTATGTCTTAAGCATAGGGGACGACCTTCGTCCTTTCTCTCTATTCTGCCATGGTCGAGCTTTAAGTCTTAACTTCATACCTTACAACTCAGGCAAGAACTCCTTCTTTGACTGATCCATCTTGAACACCTTCAAGATCACGTCAAGGCATGTGCTCATTTGAAAGTACTATTAAGCGTTTTGATCTATCCTTATAGATCTTGATGCTCAATGTTCAAGTAGCTTAATCCAGGTTTTCCATTGGAAAACACTTTCAAATAACCCTATATGCTTTCCAGAAATTCTACGTCATTTCTGATCATTAATATGTCAACAACATATACTCATCAGAAATTCTATAGTGCTCCCACTCACTTCTTTGGAAATACAAGTTTCTCATAAACTTTGTATACACCCAAAATCTTTGATCATCATCAAAGCATACATTCCAACTCCGAGATGCTCACTCCAGTCCTCAGAAGGATTGCTGGAGCTTTGCATACTTATTAGCATATTTCAGGATAGACAAAACCTTCCGGTTGTATCACATACAACCTTTCCTCAAGAATCGTTGAGGAAACAATGTTTTGACATCCTATCTGCAAGATTTCATAAATAATGCAGTAATTGCTAATATAATTCCAACAGACTCTTAGCATCGCTACGAGTGAGAAAGTCTCATCGTAGTCAACTCCTTGAACTTGTCGAAAAACATCTTAACGACAAGTCGAGCTTTCTCAATGGTGACACTTACCATCATTGTCTGTCTTCCTTTCAAAATCCATCTGTACCTCAACAGCCTTACGACCATCAAGTAGTTCTTCCAAAGTCTACACTTTGTTTTCATACATGGATCCTCTCTCGGATTTATGGCCTCGAGCCATTTATCGGAATCCGGGCCCACCATCGCTTCTCCATAGCTCGTAGGTTCATTGTTGTCTAGCAACATGACTTCCAAGACAGGATTACTGTACCACTCTGAAGTAGTACGTATCCTTGTCACCCTACGAGGTACGACAGTGACTTGATCCGAAACTTCATGATCACTATCATAAGCTTCTACTTCAATTGGTGTAGGTGCCACATGAACAACTTCCTGTGCCCTGCTACACACTGGTTGAAGTGATGGTTCAATAACCTCATCAAGTCTCCACCATCCTCCCACTCAATTCTTTCGAGAGAAACCTTTCCTCGAGAAAGGACCCAATTCTAGAAACAATTCATATTGCTTTCGGATCTGAATTAGGAGGTATACCCAACTATTTTGGGTGTCCTATGAAGATGTACTTTATCCGCTTTGGGTTCGAGCTTAATCTTCAAACTTTTTCACATAAGCGTCGCAGCCCCAAACCTTTAAAAAACGACAACTTAGGTTTCTCTAAACCATAATTCATACGGTGTCATCTCATCGGAATTACGTGGTGCCCTATTTAAAGTGAATGTGGTTGTCTTTAATGCCTAACCCATAAACTATCGTGGCAGTTCGATAAGAGACATCATGGTATGCATCATATCCAATAAGGTGCAACTATGATGTTCGGACACACCATCACACTATGGTGTTCCAGGCGGTATTAATTGTGAAACAATTTCCACAATGTCTTAATTGTGTGCCAAAACTCGTAACTCAGATACTCATCTCTATGATCATATCATAGATCTTTTATCCTCTTGTCACGACGATCTTTCAACTTCACACTGAAATTACTTGAACCTTTCAATAATTCAGACTCGTGATTCATCAAGTAAATATACTCGAATCATCTGTGAAGTAAGAACATAACGATATTCACTGCATGCCTCACCACTCATTGGACTGCACACATCAAAATGTGTTACTTCCAACAAGTTGCTATCTTGTTCCATCTTACTGAAAACGAGGCTTTTCAGTCATCTTGCCCATGTGGTATGATTTGCATGTCCCAAGTGATTCAAAATCAAGTGAGTCAAAATGGTCCATTTGCATGGAGTTTCTTCATGCATATACACCAATAGACATGGTTCGCATGTCTCAAACTTTTCAAAAACGAGTGAGCCCAAAGATCCATCAATATGGAGCTTCTTCATGCGTTTTATACCGATATGACTTACGTGGCAGTGCCACAAGTAGGTGGTACTATCATTACTATCTTTTGGCATGAACATGTGTATCACTACGATCGAGATTTAATAAACCATTCATTTTAGGTGTAAGACCATTGAAGGTATTATTCAAATAAACAGAGTAACCATTATTCTCCTTAAATGAATAACCGTATTGCGATAGACGTAATCCAATCATGTCTATGCTCAACACAAACACCACTCTCGATGGTAGAGGGAGCGTGCGATGCTTGATCATATCAACATTGGAAACACTTCCAACACATATCGTCTGCTCACCTTTAGCTAGTCTCCATTTATTCCGTAGCCTTTTGTTTCGAGTTACTAACACTTAGCAACCGAATCGGTATCTAATACCCTGGTGCTACTAGGAGTACTAGCAAAGTACACATTAACACAATGTATATCCAATATACTTCTATCGACCTTGCCAGCCTTATCATCTACCAAGTATCTAGGGTAATTCTGCTCTAGTGGTTGTTCCCCTTATTACAGAAGCACTTAGTCTCGGGTTTGGGTTTTACCTTGGGTTTCTTCACTAGAGCAGCAGCTGAATTGCCGTTTCATGAAGTATCCCTTCTTGCCCTTGCCCTTCTTGAAACTAGTGGTTTCACCAACCATCAACAATTGATGCTCCTTCTTGATTTCTACTTTCGCGATGTCTAACAACACGAATACCTCAAGGATCATCTCTATCCTTGATATGTTATAGTTCATCACGAAGCTCTAGCAGCTTGGTGGCAATGACTTTGGATAAACATCACTATCTTATCTGGAAGATCAACTCCCACTCGATTCAAGCGATTGTTGCACTCAGACAATCTGAGCACAAGCTCAACGATTGAGCTTTTCTCTGTTAGTTTGCAGTTTAAGAAAATCGTCTGAGGTCTTATACCTCTTGATGTGGGCACGAGCCTGAAATCCCAATTTCAGCCCTCGAAACATCTCATATGTTCCGCGACGTTTCAAAAGCGTCTTTGGTGCCTCAACTCTAAACCGTTTAACTGAACTATCACGTAGTTATCAAAACGTGTATGTCAGATGTTCGCAACATCCACAAACGACGTTTGGGGTTCAGCACACTGAGCGGTGCATTAAGGACATAAGCCTTCTATGAAGCAATGAGGACAATCCTCAGTTTGCGGACCTAGTCCGCATAATTGCTACTATCAACTTTCAACTAAACTTTCTCTAGGAACATATCTAAACAGTAGAACTATAGCGTGAGCTACGACATAATTTGCAAAAACCTTTTGACTATGTTCTGGATAATTAAGTTCATCTTATGAACTCCCACTCAGATAGACATCCCTCTAGTCATCTAAGTGATTACATGATCCGAGTCAAACTAGGCCGTGTCCGATCATCACGTGAGACGGACTAGTCATCATCAGTGAACATCTTCATGTTGATCGTATCTTCTATACGACTCATGTTCGACCTTTTGGTCTCCGTGTTCCGAGGCCATGTCTGTACATGCTAGGCTCGTCAAGTTAACCCTAAGTGTTTCGCGTGTGTAAATCTGTCTTACACCCGTTGTATGTGAACGTTAAAATCTAACACCCGATCATCACGTGGTGCTTCGAAACACGAACTGTCGCAACGGTGCACAGTTAGGGGAGAACACTTCTTGAAATTGTTGTAAGGGATCATCTTATTTACTACCGTCGTTCTAAGCAAATAAGATGTATAAACATGATAAACATCACATGCAATCAAATAGTGACATGATATGGCCATCATCACTTTGCTCCTTTTGATCTCCATCTTCGGGGCTCCATGATCATCATCGTCACCGGCATGACACCATGATCTCCATCATCTCCATCATCGTGTCTTCATGAAGTTGCCTCGCCAACTATTACTTCTACTACTATGGCTAACGGTTAGCAATAAAGTAAAGTAATTACATGACGTTTAAGTTGACACGCAGGTCACAAATAAATAAAGACAACTCCTATGGCTCCTGCCGGTTGTCATACTCATCGACATGCAAGTCGTGATTCCTATTACAAGAACATGATCAATCTCATACATCACATATATCATTCATCACATCCTTTTTGGCCATATCACATCACATAGCATACCCTGCAAAAACAAGTTAGACGTCCTCTAATTGTTGTTTGCATGTTTTACGTGGCTGCTATGGGTTTCTAGCAAGAACGTTTCTTACCTACGCATGAACCACAACGTGATATGCCAATTGCTATTTACCCTTCATAAGGACCCTTTTCATCGAATCCGATCCGACTAAAGTGGGAGAGACAGACACCCGCCAGCCACCTTATGCAACTAGTGCATGTTTGTCGGTGGAACCGGTCTCACGTAAGCGTACGTGTAAGGTTGGTCCGGGCCGCTTCATCCCACGATGCCGCCGAATCAAGATAAGACTAGTAACGGCAAGCATATTGAACAATATCGACGCCCACAACTACTTTGTGTTCTACTCGTGCAAAGAATCTACGCAATAGACCTAGCTCATGATGCCACTGTTGGGGAACGTAGCAGAAATTCAAAATTTTCCTACGTGTCACCAAGATCTATCTATGGAGAGACTAGCAACGAGGGGAAGGAGAGTGCATCTACATACCCTTGTAGATCGCTAAGCGGAAGCGTTCAAGTGAACGGGGTTGATGGAGTCGTACTCGTCGTGATTCAGATCACCGATGATCCTAGTGCCGAACGGACGGCACCTCCGCGTTCAACACACGTACAGCTCGACGATGTCTCCCACGCCTTGATCCAGCAAGGAGAGAGGGAGAGGTTGAGGAAGACTCCATCCAGCAGCAGCACAACGGCGTGGTGGTGATGGAGGAGCGTGGCAATCCTGCAGGGCTTCGCCAAGCACCTACGGGAGAGGAGGAGGTGTCACGGGAGGGAGGGAGGCGCCAAGGGCTCAGGTATGGATGCCCTCCCTCCCCTCCACTATATATAGGGGCAGGGGAGAGGGGGGAGGCGCAGCCTTGCCCCTTCCTCCAAGGAAGGGGTGCGGCTAAGAGGGGGGAGGAGTCCATCCTCCCCAAGGCACCTCGGAGGTGCCTTCCCCCTTTAGGACTCTCCCCTTTTTCCTATATCTTGGCGCATGGGCCTCTAGGGGCTGGTGCCCTTGGCCCATGTAGGCCAAGGCGCACCCCCTACAGCCCATGTGGCCCCCCGGGGCAGGTGGCCCCACCCGGTGGGCCCCCGGGACCCTTCCGGTGGTCCCGGTACAATACCGATGACCCCGAAACTTGTCCCGATGGCCGAAACAGGACTTCCTATATATAAATCTTTACCTCCGGACCATTCCGGAACTCCTCGTGACGTCCGGGATCTCATCCGGGACTCCGAACAACATTCGGTAACCACATACAAACTTCCTTTATAACCCTAGCGTCATCGAACCTTAAGTGTGTAGACCCTACGGGTTCGGGAGACATGTAGTCATGACCGAGATGTTCTCCGGTCAATAACCAACAGCGGGATCTGGATACCCATGTTGGCTCCCACATGTTCCACGATGATCTCATCGGATGAACCACGATGTCAAGGACTCAATCAATCCCGTATACAATTCCCTTTGTCTAGCGGTATGGTACTTGCCCGAGATTCGATCGTCGGTATACCGATACCTTGTTCAATCTCGTTACCGGCAAGTCTCTTTACTCGTTCCGTAACACATCATCCCGTGATCAACCCCTTGGTCACATTGTGCACATTATGATGATGTCCTATCGAGTGGGCCCAGAGATACCTCTCCGTTTACACGGAGTGACAAAATCCCAATCTCGATTCGTGCCAACCCAACAGACACTTTCAGAGATACCCGTAGTGTACCTTTATAGCCACCCAGTTACGTTGTGACGTTTGGCACACCCAAAGCACTCCTACGGTATCCGGGAGTTGCACAATCTCATGGTCTAAGGAAATGATACTTGACATTAGAAAAGCTTTAGCATACGAACTACATGATCTTGTGCTAGGCTTAGGATTGGGTCTTGCCCATCACATCATTCTCCTAATGATGTGATCCCGTTATCGACGACATCCAATGTCCATGGTCAGGAAACCGTAACCATCTATTGATTAACGAGCTAGTCAACTAGAGGCTTACTAGGGACATGGTGTTGTCTATGTATCCACACATGTATCTGAGTTTCCTATCAATACAATTCTAGCATGGATAATAAACGATTATCATGAACAAGGAAATATAATAATAATCAATTTATTATTGCCTCTGGGCATATTTCCAACAAACGGAAGGCGAGCGGTGATGGAAGTATGTGGAGCAGGGCGGCGGCGGCGTGAGGAAATTGGAGGAGGGCGGCGGTCATGGAGCGAACGAGACAGAGAGACGAGATGAAGAAGTGGGCAATTGTTCTAGGGCTTTCGTTTATCTCTCTGGGATTTTTTTCCTGGAGGCCCATACCACACAGGAAAAGATATGTTGGCGGGGATCTCCGTGAAAAAATCGCGCGAGTTCCGAATTTTTGGCGCCCGAGCCTGTTTCGCGGCTCCGCGATGGCGGGCTGGACCTCATATATTTTTCCTGTGGGCTGCACACTCACAGGGAAAACTATTTTCATGTGGGGCATAATTAATCCTACAATAATGAAGGAAATATGCCCTAGAGGCAATAATAAAGTTATTATTTATTTCCTTATATCATGATAAATGTATATTATTCATGCTAGAATTGTATTAACCAGAAACATGATACATGTGTGAATACATAGACAAACAGAGTGTCACTAGTATGCCTCTACTTGACTAGCTCATTGATCAAAGATGGTTATGTTTCCTAACCATAGACATGAGTTATCATTTGATTAACGGGATCACATCATAAGGAGAATGATGTGATTGACTTGACCCATTCCGTTAGCTTAGCACTTGATCGTTTAGTATGTTGCTATTGCTTTCTTCATGACTTATACACGTTCCTATGACTATGAGATTATGCAACTCCCGTTTATCGGAGGAACACTTCGTGTGCTACCAAACGTCACAACGTAACTGGGTGATTATAAAGGTGCTCTACAGGTGTCTCCGAAGGTACGTGTTGAGTTGGCGTATTTCGAGATTAGGATTTGTCACTCCGATTGTCAAAGAGGTATCTCTGGGCCCACTCGGTAATGCACATCACTATAAGCCTTGCAAGCATTGCAATTAATGAGTTAGTTGCGGGATGATGTATTATGGAACGAGTAAAGAGACTTGGCGGTAACGAGATCGAACTAGGTATTGGGATGCCGACGATCGAATCTTGGGCAAGTAACATACTGATGATAAAGGAAACAACGCATGTTGTTATGCAGTTTGACCGATAAAGATCTTCATAGAATATGTGGGAGCCAATATGAACATCCAGGTTCCTCTGTTTGTTATTGACCGGAGACGTGTCTCGGTCATGCCTACATAATTCTCGAACCTGTAGGGTCGCATGCTTAAAGTTCAGTGACGATCAGTATTATGAGTTTTTGTGTTTTGATGTACCGAAGGTAGTTCGGAGTCCCGGATATGATCACGGACAGGACGAGGAGTCTCGAAATGGTAAAGACGTAAAGATTGCTATATTGGACGACTACGTTCGGACATCGGAAAGGTTCCAGAAGGTTTTTGGCATATACTGGAGTAACGGGCGTTACCTGAACCCCCCCCCCGGGGGGGGGGGGGCTTAATGGCCCCACATGGACCTTAGTGGAAATAGAGGGCAGCAAGGGGAGTGTGGGGCGCGCCCCCAAGGTGCAAACAGAATTGGTTTAGGGCAAGGGGCCGGCCCCCTCTTTCCTTCTCCTTCTCTCCCTTTCCTTCCCCCTCTCCTACTCCTAATAGGAAAAGGAGGAGTCCTACTCCTAGTGGGAGTAGGACTCCCCCCTTGGCGTGCCCTCCTTGGCTGGCTGCCTCCTCCCCCTTGCTCCTTTATATACGGGGGCAGGGGGCACCCCATAGACACAACAATTGAACATTGATCTCTTAGCCGTGTGCGGTGGCCCCCTCCACCATAATCCACCTTGATCATAACGTAGCGGTGCTTAGGCGAAGCCCTGCGTCGGTAGCATCATCATCACCGTCACCATGCCATCGTGCTGACGAAACTCCCCCTTGAAGCTTTGCTGGATCGGAGCTCGTGGGACGTCATCGAGTTGAACATGTGCAGAACTCGGTGGTGCCGTGCGTTCGGTACTTGGATCGTTCGGATCGTGAAGTCGTACGACCACATCAACTGCGTTGTGCTAACGCTTCCGCATTCGGTCTACGAGGGTACGTGGACAACCTCTCCCCTCTCGTTGCTATGCATCACCATGATCCTGTTTGTGCGTAGGAAATTTTTTAAATTACTACGTTCCCCAATAGTGGCATCCGAGCCAGGTTATTGCGTAGATGTTATATGCACGAGTAGAACACAAGTGAGTTGTGGGCGATACAAGTCATACTGCTTACTAGCATGTCATACTTTGGTTCGGCGGTATTGCTGGATGAAGCGGCCTGGACCGACATTACGCATACGCTTACGTGAGACTGGTTCTACCAACGTGCTTTGCACACAGGTGGCTGGCGGGTGTCAGTTTCTCCAACTTTAGTTGAACCGAGTGTGCCTACACCCAGTCCTCGCGAAGGTTAAAACAACACTAACTTGACAAACTATCATTGTGGTTTTGATGCGTAGGAAAGAACGATTCTTGCTCAGCCCATAGCAGCCACGTAAAAGTTGCAACAACAAAGTAGAGGACGTCTAACTTGTTTTTGCAGGGCAAGTTGTGATGTGATATGTTCAAGGCATGATGCTATATTGTATGAGATGATCATGTTTTGTAATCGAGTTATCGGCAACTAGAAGGAGCCATATGGTTGTCGCTTTATTGTATGCAATGCAATCGCCCTGTAATTGCTTTACTTTATCACTAAGCAGTAGCGATAGTCATATAAGCAATAGTTGGCGAGACGACACCGATGCTACGATGGAGATCAAGGTTTCGCGCCGGTGACAATGGTGATCATGACGGTGCTTCAGAGATGGAGATCACAAGCACAAGATGATGATGGCCATATCATATCACTTATATTGATTGCATGTGATGTTTATCTTTTATGCATCTTATTTTGCTTTGACTGACGGTAGCATTATAAGATGATCTCTCACTAAATTTCAAGATAAAAGTGTTCTCCCTGAGTATACACCGCTGCCATAGATCGTCGTGCCGAGACACCACGTGATGATCGGGTGTGATAAGCTCTACGTTCATCTACAATGGGTGCAAGCCAGTTTTGCACACGCAGAATACTCGAGTTAAACTTGACGAGCCTAGCATATGCAGATATGGCCTCGGAACACTGAGACCAAAAGGTCGAGCGTGAATCATATAGTAGATATGATCAACATAGTGATGTTCACCATTGGAAACTACTCCATTTCACGTGATGATCGGTTATGGTTTAGTTGATATGGATCACGTGATCACTTAGATGATTAGAGGGATGTCTATCTAAGTGGGAGTTCCTAAATAATATGATTAATTGAACTTAAATTTATCTTGAACTTAGTACCTGATAGTATTTTGCTTGTCTATGTTGATTGTAGATAGATGGCCCGTGTTGTTATTCCGTTGAATTTTAATGCATTCCTTGAGAAAGCAAAGTTGAAAGATGATGGTAGCAATTACACGGACTGGGTCCGTAACTTGAGGATTATCCTCATTGCTGCACAGAAGAATTACGTCCTGGAAGCACCGCCGGGTGCCAGGCCTACTGCAGATGTTGCTGATGATGTTAAGAACGTCTGGCAGAGTAAAGCTGATGAATACTCGATAGTTCAGTGTGCCATGCTTTACGGCTTAGAACTGGGACTTCAACGACGTTTTGAACGTCATGGAGCATATGAGATGTTCTAGGAGTTGAAGTTAATATTTCAAGCAAATGCCCAGATTGAGAGATACGAAGTCTCGAATAAGTTCTACAGCTGCAAGATGGAGGAGAATAGTTATGTCAGTGAACATATACTCAAAATGTATGCATATCATAATCACTTGACTCAACTGGGAGTTATTCTTATTGTTGATAGTGTCATTGACAGAGTTCTTCAATCACTGCCACCAAGCTACAAGAGCTTCGAGATGAACTATAATATGCAAGGGATGAATAAGACAATTCCCGAGCTCTTCACAATGCTAAAGGCAGCGGAGGTAGAAATCAAGAAGGAGCATCAAGTGTTGATGGTCAACAAGTCCACCAGTTTCAAGAAAAAGGGTGAAGGGAAGAAAAAGGGGAACTTCAAGAAGAACAACTAACAAGTTGCTGCTCAGGAGAAGAAACCCAAGTCTGGACCTAAGCCTGAGACTGAGTGCTTCTACTGCAAACAGACTGGTCACTGGAAGCGGAACTGCCCCAAGTATTTGGCAGATAATAAGGATGGCAAGGTGAACAAAGGTATATGTGATATATATGTTATTGATGTGTACCTTACCAGAGCTCACAGTAGCACCTGGGTATTTGATAATGGTTCTGTTGCTAATATTTGCAACTCGAAATAGGGACTACGGATTAAGCGAAGACCGGCTAAGGACGAGGTGACGATGCGCGTGGGAAATGGTTCCAAAGTCGATGTGATCACTGTCGGCACGCTACCTCTACATCTACCTACGAGATTAGTTTTAGACCTAAATAATTGTTATTTGGTGACAGCGTTAAGCATGAACGTTATATCTGGATCTTGTTTGATGCGAGACGGTTATTCATTTAAATCAGAGAATAATGGTTGTTCTATTTATATGAGTAATATCTTTTATGGTCATGCACCCTTGAAGAGTGGTCTATTTTTGTTGAATCTTGATAGTAGTGATACACATATTCATAGTGTTGAAGCCAAAAGATGCAGAGTTGATAATTATAGTGCAACTTATTTATGGCACTACCGTTTGGGTCATATTGGTGTAAAGCGCATGAAGAAACTCCATACTGATGGACTTTTGGAATCACTTGGTACTTGCGAACCATGCCTCATGGGCAAGATGACTAAAACACCGTTCTCTGGAACAATGGAGTGAGCAACAAACTTGTTGGAAATCATACATACTGATGTATGTGGTCCGATGAATATTGAGGCTCGCGGCGGGTATCGTTATTTTCTCACCTTCACAGATGATTTGAGCAGATATGGGTATATCTACTTAATAAAACATAAGTCTAAAACATTTGAAAAGTTCAAAGAATTTCAGAGTGAAGTAGAAAATCATCGTAACAAGAAAATAAAGTTTCTACGATCTGATCATGGAGGAGAATATTTGAGTTACGAGTTTGGTCTACATTTGAAACAATGTGGAATAGTTTCGCAGCTCACGCCACCAGGAACACCACGGCGTAATGGTGCGTCCGAACGTCGTAATTGTAATTTACTAGATATGGTGCGAACTATGATGTCTCTTACTGATATATCGCTATCATTTTGGGGTTATGCTTTAGAGACGGTTGCATTCACGTTAAATAGGGCACCATCAAAATCCGTTGAGATGACGCCTTATGAACTATGGTTTGGCAAGAAAGCAAAGTTGTCGTTTCTTAAAGTTTGGGGCTGCGATGCTTATGTGAAAAAGCTTCAACCTGATAAGCTTGAACCCAAGTTGGAAAAATGTGTCCTCATAGGATACCCAAAAGAAACAGTTGGGTACACCTTCTATCACAGATCCGAAGGCAAGACTTTTGTTGCGAAGAATGGATCCTTTCTAGAGAAGGAGTTTCTCTCGAAAGAAGTGAGTGGGAGGAAAGTAGAACTTGGTGAGGTAACTGTACCTTCTCCCTTATTGGAAAGTAGTTCATCACAGAAACCGGTTCCCGTGACATCTACACCAATTAGTGAGGAAGCTAATGAGGATGACCATAAAACTTCAAATCAAGTTACTACTGAACCTCGTAGGTCAACCAGAGTAAGATCTGCACCAGAGTGGTACGGTAATCCTGTTCTGGAGGTCATGTTGCTAGACCATGATGAACCTACTTACTATGAGGAAGCGATGATGAGCCCAGATTCTGGAAAATGGCTTGAGGCCATGAAATCTAAGATGGGATCCATGTATGAGAACAAACTATGGACTTTAGTTGACTTACCTGATGATCGGCAAGCAATAGAGAATAAATGGATCTTCAAGAAGAAGACAGACGTTGATGGTAATGTTACTGTCTACAAAGCTCGACTTGTTGCGAAAGGTTTTCGACAAGTTCAAGGAGTTGACTATGATGAAACCTTCTCACCAGTAGCGATGCTTAAGTCTGTACGAATCATGTTAGCTATTGCCGCAATTTATGATTATGAAATTTGGCAAATGGATGTAAAGACTGCATTCCTGAATGGATTTCTGGAAGAAGAGTTGTATATGATGCAACATGAAGGTTTTTTCGATCCAAAATGTGCTAACAAAGTGTCCAAGCTCCAGCAATCCATTTATGGACTGGTGCAAGCCTCTCGGAGTTGGAATAAACGTTTTGATAGTGTGATCAAACCATATGGTTTTATACATACTTTTGGAGAAGCCTGTATTTACAAGAAAATGAGTGGGAGCTCTGTAGCATTTCTAATCTTATATGTGGATGACATATTGTTGATTGGAAATTATATAGAATTTCTGGATAGCATACATGGATACTTGAATAAGAGTTTTTCAATGAAAGACCTCGGTGAAGCTGCTTACATATTGGGCATCAAGATCTATAGATATAGATCAAGACGCTTAATTGGACTTTCACAAACACATACCTTGACAAAGTTTTGAAGAAGTTCAAAATGGATCAGGCAAAGAAAGGGTTCTTGCCTGTGTTACAAGGTGTGAAGTTGAGTAAGACTCAATGCCCGACCACTTCAGAAGATAGAGAGAAAATGAAAGATGTTCCCTATGCTTCAGCCATAGGCTCTATCATGTATGCAATGCTGTGTACCAAACCTGATGTGTGCCTTTCCATTAGTTTAGCAGGGAGGTACCAAAGTAATCCAGGAGTGGATCACTGGCCAACGGTCAAGAACATCCTGAAGTACCTGAAAAGGACTAAGGATATGTTTCTCGTTTATGGAGGTGACATAGAGCTCATCGTAAATGGTTATGTTGGTGCAAGCTTTGACACTGATCCGGACGATTCTAAATCGCAAACCGGATACGTGTTTATATTGAACGGTGGATCTGTCAGTTGGAGCAGTTCTAAACAGATCGTCGTGGCGGGATCTACATGTGAAGCGGAGTACATTGCTGCTTCGGAAGCTACAAATGAAGGAGTCTGGATGAAGGAGTTCATATCCGATCTAGGTGTCATACCTAGTGCATCGGGTCCAATGAAAATCTTTTGCGACAATACTGGTGCAATTGCCTTGGCAAAGGAATCCAGATTTCACAAGAGAACCAAGCACATAAAGAGACGCTTCAACTCCATACGGAATCAAGTCCAGGTGGGAGACATAGAGATTTGCAAGATACATACATATCTGAATGTTGCAGACCCGTTGACTAAGCCTCTTCCACGAGCAAAACATGATCAGCACAAGGCTCCATGGGTGTTAGAATCATTACTCTGTAATATATATTGTTGACTCTAGTGCAAGTGGGAGACTGAAGGAAATATGCCCTAGAAGAAATAATAAAGTTATTATTTATTTCCTTGTATCATGATAAATGTTTATTATTCATGCTAGAATTGTATTAACCGGAAACATGATACATGTGTGAATACATAGACAAACAGAGTGTCACTAGTATGCCTCTACTTGACTAGCTCGTTGATCAAAGATGGTTATGTTTCCTAGCCATAGACATGAGTTTTCATTTGATTAACAGGATCACATCATTAGGAGAATGATGTAATTGACTTGACCCATTCTGTTAGCTTAGCACTTGATCGTTTAGTATGTTGCTATTGCTTTCTTCATGACTTATACACGTTCCTATGACTATGAGATTATGCAACTCCCGTTTACCGGAGGAACACTTTGTGTGCTACCAAATGTCACAACGTAACTGGGTGATTATAAAGGTGCTCTACAGGCGTCTCCGAAGGTACTTGTTGAGTTGGCGTATTTCGAGATTAGGATTCGTCACTCCGATTGTCGCAGAGGTATCTCTGGGCCCACTCGGTAATGCACATCACTATAAGCCTTGCAAGCATTGCAACTAATGAGTTAGTTACGGGATGATGTATTACGGAATGAGTAAAGAGACTTGCCGGTAACGAGATTGAACTAGGTATTGAGATACCGACGATCGGATCTCGGGCAAGTAACATACCAATGACAAGGAGCAACGTATATTTCTTATGCGGTTTGACCGATAAAGATCTTCGTAGAATACGTGGGAGCCAATATGAACATCCAGGTTCCGCTATTGGTCATTGACCGGAGATGTGTCTCAGTCATGTCTACATAGTTCTCGAACCCGTAGGGTCCGCACGCTTAAAGTTCGGTAATGATCAATAATATGAGTTTTTGTGTTTTGATGTACCGTAGGTAGTTCAGAGTCCCGGATATGATCACGGACATGACGAGAAGTCTCGAAATGGTCGATACGTAAAGATCGATATATTGGACGACTATGTTCGGACACCGGAAAGGTTTCGGAAGGTTTCGGACATATACCGGAGTACCGGGGGGTTACCGGAACCCCCCGGGGGGCTTAATGGGCCTACATGGGCCTAAGTGGAAATAGAGGGCAGCAAGGGAAGTGTGGGGCGTCCTCCCAAGGCCAAAACCGAATTGGTTTAGGGCAAAGGGGGCCGGCCCCCTCTTTCCTTCTCCTCTCCCTTTCCTTCCCCCTCTCCTACTCCTACTAGGAAAGGGAGGAGTCCTACTCCTAATGGGATTAGGACTCCCCCTCTTGGCGCGCCTCTCCATGGCCGGACGCCTCCTCCCCTTGCTCCTTCATATACGGGGCAGGGGGCACCCCATAGACACAACAATTGATCATTGATCTCTTAGCCATGTGCGGTGCCCCCCTCCACCATAATCCACCTCGATCATATCGTAGCGGTGCTTAGGCGAAGCCCTGCGTCGGTAGCATCATCATCACCGTCACCACTCTGTCGTGCTGACGAAACTCTCTGATACGTCTCCAACATATCTATATTTTTTGATTGATCCATGCTAGTTATCTACTGTTTTGGACATTATAGGGCTTTATTATACATTTTTATATTATTTTTGGGACTAACCTATTAACCGGAGGCCCAACCCAGAATTGTTGTTTTTTTTGCCTATTTTAAGGTTTCGAAGAAAAGGAATATCAAACGGAGTCCAAATGGAATGAACCTTTGAGAACGTGATTTTCTCGTTGAACATGATCCAGGAGACTTGGACCCTACGTCAAGAAACAAGGGAGGAGGCCACGAGGTAGGGGGGCGCGCCTACCCCCGAGGCGCGCCCTCCACCCTCGTGGGCCCCTTGTTGCTCCACCGACATACTCCTTCCTCCTATATATACCTACGTACCCCCAAATGATCAGACACGGAGCCAAAACCCTAATTCCACCGCCGCAACTTTCTGTATCCACGAGATCCCATCTTGGGGCATGTTCCGGAGCTCCGCCGGAGGGGGTATCCATCACGGAGGGCTTCTACATCATCACCATAGCCCCTCCGATGAAGCGTGAGTAGTTTACCTCAGACCTACGGGTCCATAGTTATTAGCTAGATGGCTTCTTCTCTCTTTTTGGATCTCAATACAATGTTCTCCCCCTCTCTTGTGGAGATCTATTCGATGTAATCTTCTTTTTGCGGTGTGTTTGTTGAGACCAATGAATTGTGGGTTTATGATCAAGTCTATCTATGAATAATATTTGAATATTCTCTGAATTCTTTTATGTATGATTGGTTATCTTTGCAAGTCTCTTCGAATTATCAGTTTGGTTTGGCCTACTAGATTGATCTTTCTTGCAATGGGAGAAGTGCTTACCTTTGGGTTCAATCTTGCGGTGTCCTTTCCCAGTGATAGTAGGGGCAGCAAGGCACATATTGTATTGTCGCCATCGAGGATAAAAAGATGGGGTTTTCATCATATTGCATGAGTTTATCCCTCTACATCATGTGATCTTGCTTAAAGCGTTACTCTGTTTTCATGAACTTAATACTCTAGATGCATGCTGGATAGCGGTCAATGAGTGGAGTAATAGTAGTAGATGCAGGCAGGAGTCGGTCTACTTGTCTCGGACGTGATGCCTATATACATGATCATACCTAGATATTCTCATAACTATGCTCAATCCTATCAATTTCTCAACAGTAATTTGTTCACCCACCGTAGAATACCTATGCTCTTGAGAGAAGCCACTAGTGAAACCTATGGCCCCTGGGTCTATCTTCATCATATTAATCTTCCAATACTTAGTTAATTTCATTGCCTTTTATTTTACTTTGCATCTTTATCATAAAAATACCAAAAATAGTATCTTATCATATCTATCAGATCTCACTCTCGTAAGTGGCCGTGTAGGGATTGACAACCTCTTATCGCGTTGGTTGTGAGGATTTATTTGTTGTGTGCAGGTATGAGGGACTCGCACGTAGCTTCCTACTGGATTGATACCTTGGTTCTCAAAAACTGAGGGAAATACTTATGCTACTTTGCTGCATCATCCCTTCCTCTTCGGGGAAAACCAACGCGGTGCTCAAGAGGTAGCAAGAAGGATTTCTGGCACCGTTGCCGGGGAGTCTACGCAAAAGTCAATATACCAAGTACCCATCAATATCCTTATCTCCTGCATTACTTTATTTTCCATTTGCCTCTCGTTTTCCTCTCCCCCACTTCACCCTTGCCGTTTTATTCGCCCTCTCTCTCTATCCTCCCTCTCTTGCTCTATTCGCCTCTTTTCCGTTTGCTTGTCGTTATGGCTAGTCCCTTATCTTCTCCGTTGTCTCCCGAGAATGAAATTCTAAATTTTAAATAAAGAGAGGGAGAAAATCTAAAAGATGCTTGGTATAGAATTTGCAATGCTCAAAATAGATCTACCAGAAAGCAATCTACTTCTGTTCTTCTTCGCAATTTTTGTGTAGGCGCTACTCCTTGGCACAGATATGTCCTTGATACTATCACCGGAGGGAACTTCTTGGGTAGCCACACTGTTGATTCTTATAATGCTATGATAGATTTGTTTGGCTCACCCCCTCTTTTGGTTAATGGAACTGGATTAACTTTGGAGCATATAATGCAAAGGCTCGAAAATATTGAAAATAAGGTTGCTACCGTAGATTCAATTGAAAATTTGGATAAAAAGATCCACAACCGAATCTCTCAATATGTATCTAAAGTAGGAGGCACTTTGAAAAATATTAAAGAGAAGGAACCCATAGTTAATGAGAAAATAAATCATGATTCCACTAGGATCGATAAACTTGAGGATATTATTACCAACTTGGGAACCGCTTTTTCTTCCATAAAAAATACCCCAAGTTCTCCCACTAAAATTGCCAAGCCTATGTATGTTCCTAAAAATAAGGGTGAATCTTCTAGTAAGGAAACTGCGGATCTCAAATCCATAAGTATTCATCCCAATCTTTTTGCTATCATTAAGGAACCATTCGTTACAAATGAATTTTTCGATCTTGTGCCTAAAAGTTTGATAATCAATAAAAATAAAGGAATTCCTAAAGATGGTAGATGCCTCATTGAAGAATTGCCTACCAAAGATGGCAATACCTAGATCTATCCTTGCTTTTTATGCCTAGCTAGGGGCGTTAAACGATAGCGCTTGTTGGGAGGCAACCCAATTTTATTTTTATTCCTTGATTTTTGCTCCTGTTTAGTAATAAATAACTTATCTAGCCTGTGTTTAGGTTGTGTTTTTTGTGTTTAATTAGTGTTTGCGCCAAGTAGAACCATCGGGAAGACTTGGGGAAAGTCTTGATATCTTGCTGTAAAAAACAGAAACTTTAGCGCTCACGAGAACTGCTGACATTTTTATTTGGAAAGTGCTATTTAGTTAATTCTTTTTTTCAGATGATTAATAGATAAATTCCTCACGTCCATAAGTTTATTTTAGAATTTTTGGGGTTCCAGATCTTGCGCTAGCTACAGATTACTACAGACTGTTCTGTTTTTGACAGATTCTGTTTTTCATGTGTTGTTTGCTTATTTTGATGAATCTAGGGCTAGTAAAATAGTTTATAAACCATAGAGAAGTTGGAATACAGTAGTTTTAACACCAATATAAATAAAGAATGAGTTAATTATGGTACCTTGAAGTGGTCTTTTGTTTTCTTTCGCTAACGGAGCTCATGAGATTTTCTACTTTAAGTTTTGTGTTGTGAAGTTTTCAAGTTTTGGGTAAAGATTTGATGGATTAAGGAACAAGGAGTGGCAAGAGCCTAATCTTGGGGATGCCCATGGCACCCCCAAGATAATCTAAGGACACCTAAAAGCCAAAGCTTGGGGATGCCCCGGAAGGCATCCCCTCTTTTCGTCTACTTCTATCGGTAACTTTACTTGGAGCTATATTTTTATACACCACATGATATGTGTTTTGCTTGGAGCGTCTTGTATGATCTGAGTCTTTGCTTTTTAGTTTAACACAATCATCCTTGCTGTACACATCTTTTGAGAGATCCATAACATGATTTGGAATTTGTTAGAATACTCTATGTGTTCGCTTATATCTTTTGAGTTATATAGTTTTGCTCTAGTACTTCACTTATATCTTTTAGAGCACGGTGGTGGATTTGTTATATAGAAAATATTCATCTATCATGCTTCACTTAGATTATTTTGAGAGTCTTAAATAGCATGGTAATTTGCTTAAATAATCCTAATATGCTAGGTATTCAAGATTAGTAAAAAATTTCCTATGAGTGTTTTGAATACTAAGAGAAGTTTGATGCTTGATGATTGTTTTGAGATATGGAGGTAATAATATCAAAGTCGTGTTAGTTGAGTAGTTGTGAATTTGAGACATGCTTGCGTTAAAGTTTGCAAGTCCTGTAGCATGCACGTATGGTAAACATTATGTAACAAATTTGAAACATGAGGTGTTCTTTGATTGTCTTCCTTATGAGTGGCGGTCGGGGACGAGCGATGGTCTTTTCCTACCAATCTATCCCCCTAGGAGCATGTGCATAGTGCTTTGGTTTTTGATGACTTGTAGATTTTTGCAATAAGTATGTGAGTTCTTTATGACTAATGTTGAGTCCATGGATTATTGTAAGTGCATCTAGTGCCACCCCTAGTTGGTTTTGGAGTATTGACGACAAACCTGGTTGAGGGACTAATGTGTTTGTGAGAATTGCAGGATAACACAAGTAGAAGTCCCTCATTGATTCGGTTTTCCTACCAGAGATGACCCCTAAAAATGTATGAAGACATTGAAGTCAAAGGTGGTATGTGAAGACATTCACATTGAAGACTATGACAAGAGAAGACATCGCGTGAAGACTATGGAGCGCGAAGACTTAGTTGTTTCGTCGTTCTTTTTCTTCTTTGTTGAGTCATAGGAACCACCATACTGTTAAGTGGGGTCCAAGAGAACCAGTCAGAATGACTGAAGTGATGCTTAACCGAAATCCTATGTCTTCGAGCGAAGATAATGAGAGCAAATCTTATCCAGAGCTGGATAAGTCAGCTTTGCTTGTAGCCCAAGTAAAGTTGCCGTGTGTGTTTGAAATCTGACTGTTGGAACACGTGTCAGTTCCTCAGTGACCCAGGGACATTTTGGACAAATCACGTTGGGTTGCCTAGTGGCTATAAATAGCCCACCTGTCAGTGTCAAAACCGACGGATCTCAGGTAGGGGGTTCCGAACTGTGCGTCTAGGCCGGATGGTAACAGGAGGTAGGGGACACGATGTTTTACCCAGGTTCGGGCCCTCTTGATGGAGGTAAAACCCTACGTCCTGCTTGATTAATATTGATGATATGGGTAGTGCAAGAGTAGATGTACCCCGAGATCAGAGAGGCTAAACCCTAGAAGCTAGCCTATGGTATGATTGTATGTATGGTAGTTGTTGTCCTACGGACTAAAACCCTCTGGTTTATATAGACATCGGAGAGGGTTAGGGTTACACAAGGTCGGTTACAAAGGAGGAGATATCCATATCCGTATTGCCTAGCTTGCCTTCCACGCCAAGTAGAGTCCCATCCGGACACGAGACGAAGTCTTCAATCTTGTATCTTCATAGTCCAACAGTCCGGCCAAAGGATATAGTCCGGCTGTCCGGAGACCCCCTAATCCAGGATTCCCTCAGTAGCCCCCGAACCAGGCTCCAATGACGATGAGTCCGGCGCGCAGTATTGTCTTCGGCATTGCAAGGCGGGTTCCTCTCCAAATTCCGTGTACGTGTTGAAATAGTATCCGGCCCCTTGTGAATGTTGCACTCCTTGGCTTCCACGCCCCATAATGGCCACTTTACACGTGAAGGGCCAGGGTATTTTTACATTTACCCCCCTAGCTGTGTGCATGAGCCGCCTATTAAAAAGACGGGGATTCAGATCCAAATCACACCATCCTCCCTTGGCGAGCCTTCATCACAGCGCACCCGACAGAGATCCATTCCATCATGGCCGGTCGACGCAGCTCCTCCTCTCGCTCCCCTAGCCCCAAGCCTGGAAATTGGGGGAGATGTTCTGTCCCACACAACAAATTAGTGATGCTTTAGACCAAGGGATTTCTTCCCCCAACGTACATGGTCCCGGTTCGAGCCGGGCTCGCCACCTATAATGGCGGAGAGCAAGCGGAGAGCCTTCCCAATCCCTCCAAGGGAGAGCGGGTATGCCTTGTCCCTCATTTGGTAAGAGGGCTTAGATTTCCAATTCATCCGTTTCTCCGGGGGCTCCTGGAGCTCTACGGCCTCCAGTTGCACAACCTTACGCCTGCCACCATATTGCATATCGCAGGATTCGTAGCCCTTTGCGAGCTGTTTTTTAGGCTGTGAGGCTCATTTTGCACTGTGGAAGAAGCTGTTCTGCCTTGTGCCCCGTTCTCAGAAGGGGTCAATATATCAAGTGGGCGGAGCCGAAGTGTGGCGTATTGCCGGGACCGGATATCTGTCCGGAACCCCAAAGAAGACGTCCCAAGACTGGCCTTCAGAATGGTTTTATATAGAAGACGTCCCACTCCCGGATCCTATTCAAATCAGCCTTCCTGAGTTTGACAACGCTCCTTTGAAGAAGCGCCGGAGCTGGCGTCCATGGAGCTCCCTGGAGGAAGATGACAGGGACGTCCTTTACCTGATGAGCCGGATAAGTTTTTTAGCTCGATCCGGATTGACCATGATCGAGGTCATGGCCACATGTATCATGCGGGGGGTGCAGCCGCTTCAGTATAGAGGCCACCCCATGTGGGATTTCAACGGGGAGGATGACGCCACCCGCTACGGCCGTAAAGGGCCGGGATCGGTTGCTGATCTAATAAAGATCTTATCCACTTTGTACAAGGGAGAAGAGGAGGAATTCCTCCATGTCAACCCGCGGGGCGGATTTTCTATGTACAATCCTCCGAGCTAGGTAAGCGGAGACTTTTTCTCGCCCATCCGTTTCATTTTCCCATAGTTAAGTATTCAGTCTAGCGATTTCAACGCAGGAGCTGCGCCAGGCTGTAAGGGAGATAAACAACCCCCCTCCACAACCCGAGGACCCTGGACGATCCCTGGACCCGGCTTCCTAGGAGGATCCGGACATATCTATGGAGCTGATCGATGGGGTATTTTACCAATTGAGCAATGACAACGCTTTGGTGGCCATTACGGCCGATTACCCTGGGCTACTTCCAGCCTCACAGGTAACTGAGATCGAAGTCCCAGTACTTTGAAAAGGGATCCATCCTTGCGTGTTTTTGATTACCGTATAACAACCGTATTTTGCAGGGGAGGTCCTCGAGGCGGAAGGCCGAGCCTGCGGCGACTAGCCAACAAGGGGCCGCGGGGCCAGGCAGGCTGAAAAGACCCGCAGTCCGGATTGAGACACCGGTGCAGCGATACGGCGCGCCATCTTTTATTTCAAGACATTATTCTCGGAGGCATATTAACGCCCATGCCTTCTTTTTAGGAAAAGGAGCGCTCGCCGGACTATACCCGGAGAGGCTACTAATCGCGCCTCCACCAGCCAGGCGTGTGCCGGGTGCTCCTCCGACAGAGGATGCAGATAAATTGTCCGCCACCAATTCCGAGGTGGAGAGTGCCATGAACCATAGGCGTCGCCGGATTGTTCTTCGTGACGCTTGTTTCTCCAAAGAGGCATTGGATGCCTTCAACTCGGGAGATGCGTACCTCCGTGCCGCTCAAAATGGTCTAGCCAGAGCCACGGAGCAGTATGTAAAAGACATACGTGTGAGAAAATTTGGTGGTTATATATATCAGTAGCCCCTGAGACTTGAAATAGTTAGAATAACTAATTTAAGGATCATTTGTTATGCAGGTTCTTACAGAAAAGAATACCCAACTGTCCCAGGAGCTAGAAGAGTGCAAAGCCCAACTTCAGGCCGCACTGGCCGCAGTAGGGGAGCCCAAAGAGACCCCCTCTGGTAATATATCCTTCGAATGATAAGTATCATATAGAATGCGGCGTATATGCAGATCTGACGATAAAGTTGCAAAAGTCGCTGGAGTGAATCCTGATAAGCAACAGCTCCACATTAGCTGAAGGCCGGTGAGAGCGTGCTTACGAGGGTGAGGCAGGAGAAGAATGATCTCCTAGATGCCAACACCAAGCTGGGCGTGGAACTAAAGGATGTTCGTGCCCAACTGTCGGACTCCGTGAAGGAGAATCAGCGGCTTCGACGCGGCATATTTAGTAAGTGCTAGAATGAACTTTGAAAAATAGTTCGGCGAGGAAGTCGATTAACAACGTTATGTCTATAGGTATGCTGACGGGTCGTCCCGCGGAGGAAATGCCCGGGTCTGCGGGTGATCTTCTGTCCGAGCTGTCACATCTGCACGAACAAGTTCGGCAGGTGATGCAAGGTGTTGCCCAGGCTTTGTGGCCATCTGTCTCCTTGCCAGAGGGCGTTGCAGAGCTTACGGAGAAGCTCAAGGGAGCACAGCGGCGCCTCCGATTATGGAAGATATCGGCCTGCCGACAGGGTGCCAGAGAGGCCTGGGCCATGGTGAAGACTCGGTATACCAAGGCAGACCCAAATCACATGGCCGAGGTCGGACCTGTGGGGCCCGACGGAAAAGAGATCCCCGTTAGCTTAGTTTATGGGCAAGTAGAATTAGCCGCAAAGTATTCCCAACAGGATTGTAAGCTAGACCGCCTGTTGGATGGTATAGAAGAGGAGTTTAGTCAGTCTGCATGACTATGTAATTAAAGTGACATGTATAATGCCTTCTAGCCGGATTGTAGATCATTTGTTGTTGCGTACCTTTTCGCTTCAACCTCCGGGCCCGATAGTCCGGAGTGAATCCGAATACCCGCTTAGTTATATAAGAACCGGGGTATGCGTGGAGACCAGGCGTAGGGGTCATTAGTGCTTTATCAGACAAGTGCCCAACTAGTTATGTTATATTACATGGGTAGTAAGAAACATCTTCCAGGGAGAATAGTTCCGTTAAGGGTTCCTTTCCCTGGGTAAGCATGCCCTAAAGTGCATGTCCGGACTGCGATAAGAAGCACAGAAAAAGCATCTGGGGGCAGATATGGATAATAAATAAGTCATCTTTTGTTCACCGATCGAATATTCCCTTAAGAATGCTAGCTTTCGGCTTCACCCAGTCTGAGGTACACATCCGGCTGACCCAGTAGTAACAATCACAGAGGTGCTCCCCTTATGCCCTAGCCGAATTAACGGGAACGTAGGGCATAAATACAAGAGCCAGGCAACCCAGCTTGGCCAAAACTTAAGTCATATCGATGCATATAATGGTGAAAAAAGGTACATGCAGAAGTATAACACATGTGTTGGGCGTGAGGCCCAGGTAAATAATTTAAGCTTCTGTGAAAGAAGCCCCCAGGTATGGAGAGTGCGGCTAGCACATCTGTAATATACAAGTGAGGCACAAGGTGACCCTTGAAGGCCTAGAGGAATAATAAGAAAAAGAAAGAAAAGGAAACAAGACAGATGATGCATATGCAGAAAATGGACAATGGGAGGGGACTAACATAGAGTCCAGTGCTAGGCGTAGAATCTTCGGAGCCTGGCTGCATTCCATGGGTTCGGCTCGAGTCGACTAGTCGATGCATCCCGCAGTCGGTACGCTCCACCGGTCAGAATTTGGTCGATAATGAAGGGACCTTCCCATTTGGGCTCGAGCTTGTTCTTTTTCTTATCCGGCAGGCGTAGAACTAGTTCGCCAACGTTATAAGTTTTGGCCCGTACGTCTCTGCTTTGGTATCTGCGAGCCTGTTGCTGGTAAAATGCGGAACGGGCTTTGGCTACGTCGCGCTCTTCCTCCAAGGTGTCCAGACTGTCCTGCCGATCGAGCTCGGCTTCTCTTTCTTCGTACATGCGCACTCGAGGTGAGTCATGAATTATGTCACAGGGCAAGACTGCCTCTGCGCCGTACACCATAAAAACGGTGTATATCCGGTACTACGATTCGGCGTGGTCCGCAGCCCCCAGAGTACGGAGTCGAGCTCCTCTACCCAGTGCGTGTCAGACTCCGTTAAGGAACGCACTAATCTGGGTTTAATGCCGCTCATTATAAGACCGTTTGCTCGTTCGACTTGACCGTTGGTTTGTGGGTGATAGACTGAAGCATAATCGAGCTTGATGCCCATTTTGCTGCACCAGAGTTTTACCTCGTCGGCCGTGAAGTTCGTGCCGTTATCAGTGATGATGCTGTGGGGGACGCCGTAACGGTGTACAACCCCGGATATGAAATCTATCACCGGTCCGGATTCGGCTGTTTTAACCGGTTTAGCCTCTATCCATTTGGTGAATTTATCCACCATGACCAATAAGTATTTTTTCTTGTGGGTTCCCCCTTTAAGGGGTCCAACCATGTCAAGCCCCCAGACCGCGAAGGGCCATGTAATGGGGATTGTTTGGAGGGCGGTGGGTGGCATGTGGCTTTGATTTGCAAAGAGCTGGCAACCGGCGCAACGTTGGACCAAGTCCTGTGCATCTGCCCGGGCCGTTGGCCAATAGAATCCTGTACGGAAGGCCTTGCTTACAAGAGCCCGGGCTGCGGCGTGATGACCGCCGAGTCCGGCGTGAATTTCTGCCAAAAGATTCCGCCCTTCCTCTTCGGAGATGCACCTTTGAAGGACTCCGGTAGTGCTTTTCTTGTACAACTCTCCCTCATGGACCCTGTAGGCCTTGGATCGCCGCACTATGCAGCGTGCCTCATTTTGGTCCTCCGGAAGTTCCTGTCTAGTTAGGTAGGCCAGGAATGGTTCTGTCCACGGGGCAATAATGGCCATTATTTCGTGGGCTGAAGGTGTTATTTCGGTGGCGGAGCCTCCGATTGTGTCAGAGAGTTCGGTATCGGGTATTTTGGCCGGGTCCGGACTGTTGTTACCGGTGTCCCCTTCCCATGCTACGGATGGCTTGAAGAGCCTTTCCAGAAATATGCTGGGAGGGACCGCGTCGCGTTTTGCGCCGATGCGGGCGAGGATATCCGCCGCCTGATTGTTTTCCCGAGCCACGTGGTGAAATTCGAGTCCCTCGAACCGAGCTAACATTTTGAGGACGGCGTTTCGATAGGCCGCCATTTTTGGATCCTTGGCGTCAAAATCTCCGTTTATTTGGGATATTGCGAGCTTTGAATCCCCACGCACCTCCAGGCGTTGAATTCCCATGGAGACTGTCATCCGAAGACCATGCAACAGAGCTTCGTATTCGGCTGCATTGTTGGAATCTGTATACAATATTTGCAGTATGTACCGAACGGTATCTCCGGTTGGGGACGTCAGGACGACGCCAGCCCCTAGACCGGCCAGCATTTTGGAACCGTCGAAGTGCATGATCCAATTGGAGTATGCGCCGTACTCTTTAGGGTGTTCGGCCTCCGTCCATTCGGCGACGAAGTTGGCTAGTACTTGCGATTTAATGGCTCGGCGAGGTTTGTATGTTATGTCGAATGGGAGGAGCTCAATGGCCCATTTGGCAATCCGGCCCGTAGCGTCGCGGTTGTTGATAATATCATTAAGTGGCACTTCCGAGGCTACTGTAATCGAACACTCTTGAAAGTAGTGTCGCAGTTTCCGTGATGCCATGAATACCGCATATGCTATTTTTTGGTAATGCGGGTACCGTGATTTGCATGGAGTGAGGACAGTGGATACATAGTATACCGGCTTTTGAAGAGGGAATTTGTGTCCGTCCGCTTCCCGTTCGACAACGAGCACCGCGCTTACAACTTGATGAGTTGCCGCAATATACAACATCATTGGTTCGCCGATGTTTGGTGCGGCCAGGATCGGGTTGGTTGCCAAAATGGCCTTTATTTCTTCCAATCCGGCTGTGACCGCGTCCATCCACTCGAAGTGTTCGGTGCACCGAAGGAGGCG
The DNA here is from genome assembly GCF_018294505.1 of Triticum aestivum. Taxonomy (NCBI): domain Eukaryota; kingdom Viridiplantae; phylum Streptophyta; class Magnoliopsida; order Poales; family Poaceae; genus Triticum; species Triticum aestivum. The sequence continues at coordinate 564,421,941 of NC_057794.1, forward strand.
ATAAAGGGGTAAGGCCTTTTCTCCCAAGTGGGAGATAAAGCGGCTTAGAGCCGCCACGCATCCAGTTAGCTTCTGGATTTGTTTGAGGTCTGTTGGGGTAGCCAACTGTGACAACGCTCGGATTTTGGCCGGATTAGCTTCAATACCTCTACTGGAGACAATGAATCCCAGGAGCTTTCCGGCTGGTACGCCGAAAATGCATTTTTCCAGATTGAGCTTGATGTCATATGTTCGGAGGTTATCGAATGTGAGCCTCAAGTCATCTACCACGTCATCTACGTATGCCTCCACTGTTTTGCCGATCTAGTTTGCCAGACATGTATGAATGATGCGCTGATATGTTGCGCCGGCGTTTTTGAGCCGGAAGGGCATTGTGTTGAAGCAGAATGGGCCGTATGGTGTGATGAATGCCGTTGCGGCTTGGTCTGGCTCTGCCATTTTAATTTGATGGTAGCCGGAGTATGCGTCGAGGAAACACAATGAATCGTGTCCTGCGGTAGCGTCGATGATTTGATCGATGCGGGGGAGGGGGAAGGGATCCTTTGGGCAGGCCTTGTTAAGGTCCTTAAAATCGACGCACAAGCGCCAGGATTTGTCCTTCTTTGGTACCATCACCAGGTTCGCTAGCCAGTCCGGATGTTTTATGTCTCTGATGAATCCGGCCTCCAATAGCTTGGCTAGTTCCTCTCCCATGGCTTGTCTCTTAGGTTCGGAGAAACGCCGAAGAGCCTGCTTGACTGGCTTGAATCCTTTTAGGATATTTAGGCTGTGCTCGGCTAGCCTGCGTGGGATTCCTGGCATGTCTGAAGGGTGCCAGGCAAAAATGTCCCAGTTCTCGCGTAGGAACTCTCGCAGTGCGGCATCGACATCAGGGTTTAATTGTGCCCCGATGGAAGCTGTTTTTATAGGGTCCGTTGGATGGACTTGGAATTTGACTATTTCGTCCGCCGGTTTAAAGGAGGTGGACTTGGATCTTTTATCGAGTATCACGTCGTCCCTGTTCACCGTGGAGCGCAGCGTAGTTAGTTCCTCGGCCGCTAGGGCTTCGGATAGTGCCTCGAGGGCCAGTGCGGCTGTCTTATTTTCGGCGCGGAGTGCTATGTCCGGATCACTAGCAAGAGTGATGATTCCGTTGGGCCCAGGCATTTTGAGCTTCATGTACCCGTAATGGGGTATGGCTTGGAAGATTGTAAACGCCTCCCGCCCTAATAGAGCGTGGTATCTGCTGCTGAACGGGGCCACTTGGAATGTAATTTCTTCAGACCTGTAATTATCCGGCGTGCCGAATACCACATCTAGTGTGATTTTCCCAGCACAGCGTGCTTCCCGACTGGGGATAATTCCTCTAAAGGTTGTGCTACTTTGCTCAATGCGGCTCCAGTCTATTTCCATCTTTTGAAGAGTTTCCTCATAGATGAGGTTTAATCCGCTGCCGCCGTCCATGAGTACCTTGGTGAGTCGAAAGCCGTCCACGATTGGACTGAGGACCAGTGCGGCTGGTGCTCGGGCTGTTCGGAATTTAGGTTCGTCACTGGCATTGAAGGTAATAGCCGTGTCACTCCAAGGATTTATTGCTGCTACGTGGCAGATTTCGGCCATGCTGCGGAGTGTTCGCTTGCGTCTATTATTTGACGCGAAGGTCTCAAAGACCGTTAACACCGTATTGTTGTCCACGGGATGGTGCTCTGTGGTATTTGGGAGGAGTAGATCCTCACCACTTTTGGCCACCTGCCGGAGTATCCAACATGCTCTAAGGCTGTGCGTTGGTATTGCATCCGCTGTACTATGAATTTTGCAGGGTCCGTTGAGCCATCCCTCCAGTACGGTTCCTTGCCCCGTAGAGGGCTTTTGCTTTTTGGTAGTTAACCCGGGTGTATTGTGATAATGCACCCTTTTATTTTGGACTGGGTTTGTATTCAGGGCCGGATTATCCCAAAATTTTATTTCGGTTTTCCAGGCGCTTTCCATCGCACAGTACTTTCGTACTATGGACACCAAGTCAGCAAAGCGTGTAATTTCGCGACGACTTATGGCGTTGAGGATTCCCTTGTCTGTGCAATTATTGCAGAAGAATGAAATTGCGTCTTCCTCGCGGCAGTCCTTTATCCTGTTCATGACCAGGAGGAATCTGGCCCAGTAATGGTGTACTGTTTCTTCGGGCTCTTGCCTAATTTGGGATAGATCGCTTATGTTTGGGTCGGTGGGTGGAATTGAACCCGAATCCTCAACCAATCTGAGACTCAGGGGCCAAGGAGTTTCTGAACTCGGAAGTTTGGATTCTTGGATGTTTTCCAATAAATCTAGCCCGCTGCCTGACTCTATGTTCAGGTCTTGAGTGACATCCTCCCCTCCGCGGGTATCCGGCTTGGAGGGATCGGGAATCCGGACATAGCTAGTCCTTAAGATAGATGACGGGTTGCCGCATTGTTCCTCTACCACTGCAACATGATGGGTGACCTGAGGAGAGTTGATCTCTCTCAGATTGGGTTTAGGCCCAATCTGATCGTAGTCTGTAGCGACTCCCAGGGTGGCGATGCGATCCAAGAGCTCGTCTAGGGAAGAGATCTCCATTGGATCTAACTGCTCGGCAAGTTCTGAGTTGACCCGAGAAGTCATCGTCGGCGCAACGGCCGAACATGCGGTCATAAGAAAACCACCTAGCCGGAGAGTTTGGCCGATAGCCAAAGCTCCCTTAGCAACAGTTCTGTCTTTAAAGACGGGATGAGGCATCCTTCCTGATGGCGACGGCACAGCGAAACTCTCAATGAAAGCACCAATGTCGGTGTCAAAACCGGCGGATCTCGGGTAGGGGGTCCCAAACTGTGCGTCTAGGCCGGATGGTAACAGGAGGCAGGGGACACGATGTTTTACCCAGGTTCGGGCCCTCTTGATGGAGGTAAAACCCTACGTCCTGCTTGATTAATATTGATGATATGGGTAGTACAAGAGTAGATCTACCACGAGATCAGAGAGGCTAAACCCTAGAAGCTAGCCTATGGTATGATTGTATGTTATGGTTGTTGTTGTCATACGGACTAAAACCCTCTGGTTTATATAGACACCGGAGAGGGTTAGGGTTACACAAGGCCGGTTACAAAGGAGGATATATCCATATCCGTATTGCCTAGCTGGCCTTCCACGCCAAGTAGAGTCCCATCCGGACACGAGACGAAGTCTTCAATCTTGTATCTTCATAGTCCAATAGTCGGCCAACAGATATAGTCCGGCTGTCCGGAGACCCCCTAATCCAGGACTCCCTCACCACCCCCTACAACCGTAAACGGTTGGCTGCTCAGAGTTAGTGTACGGCTTTTGTCGTTTGAGAGCAACCCACCTCGAAGCCTTTGAGAGAGAATTCCTTGCGAGGACAAAGCCCTAAACACCTAGAGCTAAAGAGTGTTAGGCATCACTGAAGTCTTCTTGTCTGTGTGATCTGAAGACTTATTACACTTGAGGACTGTGAATCCTCCAGCCGGTTAGGCGTCATGTTCTAAGCATCCAAGAGTCATTGTGGATCGCCGGTGAACGAAGTCTGTGAAGGTTTGGAAGTCTACCTTGAAGACTTACCAGAGTGATTGGGCAAGGATTGGGTGTCCTTAGCTCAAGGGGAATAAGGCGAAGACACGGTCTTCTGAGTTGAATCTCAGCCTCCCTAACCAGACATACAGTTGTCACAGCAACTAGAACTGGTCCAACAAATCATTGTCTTCAACGAGCCACTGGTTCTACCCTTCCCATCTCTTTATTTACAGTTGGTCCTTCTGAAGTCATTGCCTGTTTGTATTATATTTTGTCTTCACTGAGTGACTGCTTGTTCTGATTGGCTTCATACTATCTTCCAACCTGATCCATACTGCCTAGTTGCTATTAGTCATTGTGCCTTCACTTCATTGAATACTTGACTATGGCTTGTCTAGTGCAGTCTACCTTCCGCTGCATGGTAATAGGTTTATTTCTATCGGTTGTCTTTGAAACTTCCATGTTTTGAAGACTTCCGTAAAAATCGCCTATTCACCCCCCTCTAGTCGATCACTAGCACTTTCAATTGGTATCAGAGCAAGGTACTCCCTTGTTCTGTGTGATTCGGTTTAACCACCTGGAGTTTTAGCTATGTCGACTGCAGGAATAATCAAAGTCTCCGCTGGGTGCCTAGTCTTTGATGGAACTGAATATCCCTACTGGAAGTATAAGATGCGCATGCATCTTGAAGCCATTGATGTCGACCTCTGGTATGTAGTCAAGAATGGCATCCCCAAGGCTGGTGAAGGTGTCACCGCTGATGATGTCAAGAAGTTCGCTCAACTGGACTCCACGACCAAGAACATCATCTATGGTCATCTGACCAAAGTACAGTATGGCCGTGTGAGTGCTCTGGAAACATCTAAGCTAGTCTGGGACTGGCTCTCCAAGGTCAACGAAGGCGTCTCAACCCAGAGAGATCAAAGAATCAGTGTCCTTCACAACCTCTTCAACCGCTTCAAGAGAAACGACAATGAGAATGTTCAGCTCACGTTTGATCGACTCACTTACATCAAAAATGAGCTTCAAGCCCTCGGCGCTACTGAGATCACCAAGCATGAAGTTGTCAAGACACTCCTGAGATCACTTGACAGCTCATTTGACACCCTAGCCCTGATGATTCAAGAACGTCCTGACTTCAAGACACTCAATCCGTCTGACATACTTCAAAGGCTCAACACACATGAGTTTTAGCTTTCTGAGAAAAGAGACATCTACGGTCCCAACTATGGGCGAACTCATGCCTTGAAGGCAAAAACTGTCTCCTCATCTGAAGAAGAATCTGATAGCAGTTCTGATGATCCTGAAGACATTGGAAAGGAGCTTGCTATGCTTGTGAAGAAGTTCCAAAAATTCACCAAGAAGAAAGGCTTCAGAAAGTCTTCATGGTCAAGCTCAAGGAATGATGGAGCTTCTGCTCATGACTACAAGACGAGAACATGCCACAAGTGCAAGAAACCTGGCCACTACATCTCTAAGTGTCCGCAGTGGGACAATGAGAACAAGAAGAAGAAGAAGAGCAAGGAGTATGATTCTGACGACAAGAAGAAGAAGAAATACTCAAAGTCTTCTTCCAAGTCTTCCTCAAAGTCTTCATCCACAAGAAGAGCTCATCTGGCAAGGCTCGTGTGTTTGTTGGCAATGAAATGGATTCAGAGGAGGAGTCTGCTTCTGAGGAGGCGGAGGTGGAGTCTGAGGAGGAGTCTGATTCTGGCATTGCAAGTCTGGCTACAACATACGTTGCCAAGTCCATCTTCAACACTGAAGACAATGACTTCATCACCGACGCCGATGCAAATGACAAGGACTACTCCGCTCCCACCTACTGCTTTATGGCACGCGGTGCCAAGGTAAACACATGCACTACTCACTATCAAACATCCAGTGAAGATGACTCTGATTATGGTTCCAAACCCAGCTACAAAACACTTGCCAAAATTGCAACTGAACAACAGAAAGCTATGGAACATATTCAAAAACTGCTAGACAAAAGCGATGACTTGTTAGACGCTGAAATGACTCGATCTCAGTCCTTCATTGAAGACATAAAAAATCTTCATGTTAAGTATGAGGAACTTGAAAGTCGTCATGAAACGCTCTCAACAACTCATGAAAAGCTTTTCTATGCTTATCTTCAAAGGAAGCAAGATCTTGAGAAATTGAGAGCGGCTCATGAAGATCTTCAAAAGGAAAACAAGTCACTTCGCGCCAAACAGATCAATTCCACTCAGGAAGGATTTGAACCACCATGTCTTAAATGCATTGAGCATGACAACGCTACTTCTGTTGCTGGATGTTCTACTACTGCTAGTATTGCAATATCTTCAACTGTTGATGTGGTAACTAACCCCTCTGCTGAGGACACCACTGCTATTGCTGATGAAAATGCTAGGTTGAAGACATTGCTTGAAACAGGGATGTACAAAAGTCTCAAAGGGCATCAGACACTATGTGATGTCCTCAAAAGGCAGATCCTGAACCGAAACCCTAGGAAAGAGGGTGTTGGGTTCGAAAGGAAAATGAATGCTGATGGCTCTTACTGGAAACCTGATTAGTACCCAAAAACCACATGGGTTGCTGCAAAGGAACCTTCAGTGGATCCATCCACCCTATCTGGCTTCACCTGTGCTAATCCCATTGTTATTGATGAATCCTTTGCTGCAAACTATAAACTGTTTAAGAATCAGAATGGTGAAGTGTTTGCCAGGTATATTGGTACTAACTACAGGAATGGGCCACCTATGAAGAAATTCTAGGTGCCGAAAAAGTGTTTGCAGAATCTTCCCGTGAATGTCGTCATGACACCACAAGTGAAGAAGACAAACCCCAGACCACAGGATTCATATGGTCCAAAGGCTTCATACAAACAAAGGACTCACCTGAGTCGCACTAACGCAAATGTTTTGCAGGGAAACCATACTCAGGCCTATTAATACGAGCGCGTTTCATCAAACCGCCATGTTCAGAAGACCAAGAACTACTCTGCTTATTCTTGTGAGTACTATTGTCCACCTACAAGACTATTTGCTAGGGCTCCAAAGCCAAAGTTCTCATATGCTGCACTTAGACTCATTGCTTCGAAGCCACCCTTGAAGATGTGGGTGGCTAAGAAAGCTTAACTCTCTTTTGCAGGGAAAGGTCTCCAACCGAAAATCAAATATGTCTGAAGCTATTGCTGGGGACCTTAAACATCTTGTAGGGCACAAGATCAAATGCCCAAATGGTCTTATTATGTATTTTGTTCCTGAGTCGCTTGCTACTTGCCCTATCAGTTCTAACCTCGATCTAAGCTTTCATAATCCACTTGCTCGTCAAATGTTTATGCTTCACAATTCTCTTCGTGAAGCCTATCCCCCTAACTGCACTGTAGGGTATGACACCAGCTGCTTCAGAATGGATTATTGATAGTGGATGTACTAATCACATGACTGGCAAGCGAAGTCTTCTCATGGACTCAACCTTACGTCCATCTGACAAGAGTCACATCACATTTGCTGATACTGGTAAAAGCAAGGTATTGGGTCTAGGTAGAGTTGCAATCTCAAGGGATCAATACATGGATAAAGTGGTGCTTGTTGAATCCCTTGGTTTCAACTTAATGTCTGTCTCAATGCTTTGCGATTTAAACATGATTGTGATATTTGGAAAATATCGTTGCCTTGTTCTAATGGTATCTGACAAGTCTCTAGTCTTTGAAGGGTATCGGAAAGATGATTTGTACGTGGTAGATTTCTCAGCGGGACCATAGCTTGCAGTATGTCTTCTTGCAAAAGCTTCAGAATGCTGGCTCTGGCATCGGAGGCTAGGTCATGCTGGCATGAGGAACTTGCACACTCTTGCAAAGAAGAAGCATGTCATAGGCATCAAGGGCGTCAAGTTCAAGAAGGATCACCTATGCGGTGCCTGCGAAGCTGGAAAGATGATGAGGGCCAAGCATCCCTCGAAGACAATCATGACAACGACTCAACCCTTCGAACTGCTCCACATGGACCTCTTCGGTCCCACTCACTACTCAACTCTTACTACTACTGCTTGTCTCTATGGCTTCGTCATTGTTGATGATTATTCAGGATATACTTGGGTGCATATAATCCTCTACAAGACTGAAGTGCAGGATGTCTTCAGACGCTTCGCCAATCGAGCCATGAACAAGTATGGCGTCAAGATCAAGCACATCAGAAGTGACAATGGCACTGAATTCAAGAACACTGGCCTCGACACTTATCTTGATACTTTGGGCATCATTCATGAATTCTCAGCTCCGTACACGCCGCAGCAGAATGGCATCGTGGAACGCAAGAACAGAACACTTATTGAGATGGCCCAGACGATGCTCGATGAATACAAGACTCCAAGAAAGTTCTAGCCTGAAGCCATTGATACTGCATGCCATATCATCAACCGTGTTTGTCATCACAAGCTTCTGAACAAAACATCCTATGAGCTCCTCACTAGTAAGAAGCCAAATGTCAGTTACTTCAGAGTATTTGGTGCCAGGTGCTGGACCAAGGATCCACATCACACGTCAAAATTTGCACCGAAAGCACATGAAGGTTTTATGCTTGGATACGGAAAGGACTTGCACTCCTACAGAGTCTTCAACCTCTTTCACTATAAAGTGGTTGAAACTGTGGATGTGCGGTTCGATGAGACTAACGGCTCGCAAGGAGAGCACCTGCCAAATGTGCTAGATGAAGTTCCATCAAGTGAAACCATCAAGCTTATGGGAACTGGAGAAATCATACCGTCTGAAGCTCAGCCTGGAGAGGAACTCATCATCTCTGCGCTTGATCAAACTGAAGACAATGCTCAGCCTGAAGACAATCCTTCTAACGATGACAATGATTAGCAAGAGCAAAATCTTCATCCTATTCATCCTCGTGTTGCAAATGAAGTACAGATTGAGAGAATAATTGACAGCATCAATGCACCTGGTCCACTCACTCGTTCAAGGGCAACACAACTAGCAAATTTTTCTGGACACTTCGCATTTGTCTCAATATCTGAACCCAAGAGAGTTGATGAAGCCTTTATGGAACCTGAATGGATTCAAGCTATGCAAGAAGAGCTTCAACAATTTGAGTTGAATAATGTATGGGAACTAGTCAAGCGTCCTGATCCTCGTAAGCACAATATCATAGGCACTAAATGGATATATCGCAACAAGCAAGATGAGCATGGTCAAGTTGTTAGAAACAAAGCTCGTCTCGTTGCTCAAGGATACACTCAAGTTGAAGGAATTGACTTCGATGAAACATTTGCTCCTGTGGCTAGGCTTGAAGCTATATGCATACTTCTGGCCTATGCAAATCATCATAACATTCTTCTGTATCAAATGGATGTGAAGAGCGCCTTTCTCAATGGCAAGATTGAAGAAGAAGTGTATGTTGCACAATCGCCTAGCTTTGAAGATCCAAAACATCTTGACATGGTTTACAAGCTCAACAAGGCACTGTATGGCCTTAAACAAGCCCCTTGAGCTTGGTATGACACACTCAAAGACTTCCTGAAGAGCAAAGGCTTCAAACCTGGTTCATTGGATCCCACTCTCTTCACGAAGACATATGATGGTGAACTGTTTGTGTGCCAAATATATGTCGATGACATTATCTTCGGCTGCACTAACCAGAAATACAGTGATGAGTTTGGATACATGATGCAAGAGCAATATCAGATGTCCATGATGGGTGAGCTGAAGTTCTTCCTTGGTCTTCAAATACGACAGCAACGCAATGACATCTTCATATCTCAAGAGAAATACCTCAAAGATTGCCTGAAGAAGTTTGGAATGCAAGACTGCAAAGGCTACACAACGCTAATGCTAGCTAAACACCATCTAGGTCCCGATGACAATGGTAAAGAGTTTGATCAAAAGGTATACCGCTCCATGATTGGTTCTTTGCTTTATTTATGTGCATCTAGGCCAGATATCATGCTTAGTGTTTGCATGTGTGCCCAATTCCAAGCGGCACCAAAGGAATCGCATCACTTAGCTGTGAAGCGAATTCTTCGCTATTTGGCTCACACCCCAACACTAGAATTATGGTATCCAAAGGGCTCAGAGTTTGATCTAGTTGGATTCTCGGATGCTGATTATGCTGGTGACAAAGTGGATCACAAGTCTACATCAGGCACATGTCACTTTCTGGGATGATCACTTGTATGTTGGTCTTCAAAGAAGCAGAACTGTGTATCTCTCTCCACTGCTGAATCTGAATACATTGCTGCTGGATCTTGCTGTGCTCAGCTTTTATGGATGAAGCAAACACTCAAAGACTATGGCATTCATCTGAAGCAAGTACCACTCTACTGCGACAACGAGAGCGCCATCAAGATTGCTAACAACCCAGTTCAGCACTCGAAGACAAAGCACATTGAAATTCGTGATCACTTTCTCAGAGATCATATCATGAAGGAAGATATTGATATCATACACGTCAACACTGAAGAGCAGCTGGCAGATATCTTCACAAAGCCCTTGGATGAGAAGAGGTTTTGCAAGTTACGATGTGAGCGAAATATCTTGGAATCCTCAAATGGCCTGACACTTATGCATGTTGATGACTTAGATGTGCAACACACAAAGTAACGTATGTCTTCAATCAATGAAGACTTGCATTCTGAGTGTGAATACATTAACGTGGAATTTGACTTCGGAGCGCCATGATAATTGTGCGCCGTGTCTGGGTCTAATACTTCCTATACGGTGGGTAACGCCAGCACCAAATTCTTCCCTTAGAAGTGTTTTTCACATGGCGTTACATTTGCAAAGTCTACACTTTCTGTTTGTCTTCAATGTTAACATGGCTTCATGTTTATCTTCAATGTACTGATTTGGTTTTTGTCCTGTACAACATTCACTTATAGCTATGGCTTCTTGTTGAATCTTTTGAACTAAGTGAATGTGATCGGACCCTAACCCCTCTATGCTTCTTTCTTAAGTCTATCTATCCAAATCATATGCATTCTATTGACACTGTCAAAATGTCTTCTCTGCGTCCTTGTCAGCAGAAGACACCGAGATAAACATTAATCCGTTTTCAATGCTAAATCCTTCCACCTGAAACCCGGAGAAGTGGGAACGACCACCCGACAATCCAGGCGTGCATGGGAACGTGGAACGACCTCCAATGTGTTGCATGGTAGCCACGTGTCCTTCAGATATGAACCGCCAGGGGCACCTGTGTAATAACAATGTGCCGTCCCTGTCCCTATAAATACACGCCTCACCCCAGTCATTATCTCTTCTTCCACCCTCGCACAAACCCTAGCGCCATCGCTAGCCCTCGACGACGCCGGCGACGAAGCGCGTAGCTGCCACGACCTCACCGACGCCGTCCCCACGCCGGCCGCGGACATCGTCTTCTCCGCCGTCGCCGTAGGTGTCCTCCGTCGCCAAGTTAGGGCACGGAAGATCGAACTACTCGGCCTCCTCTCCCACTCTGTATAGCAGTTCCTCGTGTAGTAAATAAAACCTCCTTTTTACAGTCCTTTTGATCTGATAGATTCATCCTTTTCAACCACAAGCAGTTTCTGCTCACACAAGTTGGATCTATCTCATACTGCATCTCATAACATGCCTAGTATATTCACTTATGCTTCACAAAGTAGTTAGATTCCTCACTTGTACTTATTCGTGGATTCATACAAATCTGGAACCAACTCTCTACCTATGAGTGAATGTCTTCGCACTATGAGGTCAATGTCATCTAAACTGATTTATCTTCAAAAATCTTCTGAGAATGCATATGACCTCTGATGTCTACTACACAACCTTCTTCTTGTAGACGTTGTTCGGCCTCCAAGTGCAGAGGTCTATACGACAGTAGTAAATTTCCCTCAAGTGGATGACCTAAGTTTTATCAATCGTAGGAGGCATAGGATGAAGATGGTCTCTCTCAAGCAACCCTGCAACCAAATAAGAAAGAGTCTCTTGCGTCCCCAACCCACCCAATACAATGGTAAATTGTATAGGTGCACTAGTTCGGCGAAGAGATGGTGATACAAGTGGTATATGGATAGTAGATAAAGGTATTTGTAATCTGAAAAATATAAAAACAGCAAGGTAACTAATGATAAAAGTGAGCGTAAACGGTATTGCAATGCGTGGAAATAAGGCCTAGGGTTCATAATTTCACTAGTGTAAGTCCTCTCAACAATACTAACATAATTGGATCACATAACTATCCCTCAACATGCAACAAAGAGTCACTCCAAAGTCACTAATAGCGGAGAACAAACGAAGAGATTATGGTAGGGTACGAAACCACCTCAAAGTTATTCTTTCCAATCAATCCATTGGGCTATTCCTATAAGTGTCACAAACAGCCCTAGAGTTCGTACTAGAATAACACCTTAAGACCCAAGTCAACCAAAACCCTAATGTTACCTAGATACTCCAACGTCACCTCAAGTATCCGTGGGTATGATTATACGATATGCGTCACACAATCTCAGATTCATCTATTCAACCAACACATAGAACCTCAAAGAGTGCCCCAAAGTTCCTACCGGAGAATCACGACGAAAACGTGTGCCAACCCCTATGCATAGGTTCATGGGCAGAACCCGCTAGTTGATCACCAAAACATACATCAAGTGAATCACGTGGTATCCCATTGTCACCACAGATATCCACGGCAAGACATGCATCAAGTGTTCTCAAATCTTTAAAGACTCAATCCGATAAGATAACTCCAAAGGGGAAACTCAATTCATTACAAGAGAGAAGAGGGGGAGGAGAAACATAAGATCCAACTATAATAGCAAAGCTCGCGATACATCAAGATCGTGCCAAATCAAGAACACGAGAGAGAGAGAGAGAGAGAGAGAGAGAGAGAGAGAGAGATCAAACACATAGCTACTGGTACATACCCTCAGCCCCGAGGGAGAACTACTCCCTCCTCGTCATGGAGAGCACTGGGATGATGAAGATGGCCACCAGAGAGGGATTCCCCCCTCCGGAAGGCATAAAACAGCAAATCTGGGCTGGGCCTCCAGTTAATAGGTTAGTCCCAAAAGTAATATAAAAGTGGATAATAAAGCCCAATATTGCCCAAAACATTAGATAATATAGCATGGAGCAATCAAAAATTATAGATACGTTGGAGACGTATAAAGCATCCCCAAGCTTAATTCATGCTCATCCTCGAGTAGGTAAATGATAAAAAAGATAATTTTCGATGTGGAATGCTAGTTGGCATAATTTCAATGTAATTCTTCCTACTTGTGATATGAATATTCAGATCCGAAAGATTCAAGACAAAAGTTCATTTTGACATAAAAATAATAATACTTCAAGCATACTAACTAAGCAATTATGTCTTCTCAAAATAACATGGCCAAAGAAAGTTCATCCCTACAAAATCATATAGTTTAGTCATGCTCCATTTTCGTCACACAAGAATGCTCTCATCATGCACAACCCCGATGACTAGCCAAGCAATTGTTTCATACTTTAATAATCTCAAACTTATAAACCTTCACGCAGTACATGAGCGCGAGCCATGGATATAGCACTATGGGTGGAATAGAATATGATGATGGGGGTTATGTGGAGAAGACAAAAAAGGAGAAACACTCACATCAACGAGGCTAATCAATGGGCTATGGAGATGCCCATCGATTGATCTTAATGTGAGGAGTAGGGATTGCCATGCAACGGATGCACTAGAGCTATAAATGTATGAAAGCTCAACAAAAGAAACTAAGTGGGTGTGCATCCAACTTGCTTGCTCACGAAGACCTAGGGCACTTGAGGAGGCCCATTACTGGAATATACAAGCCAAGTTCTATAATGAAAGATTCCCACTAGTATATTAAAATGACAAAACAAGAGACTCTCTATATGAAGAACATGGTGCTACTTTGAAGCACAATATATGAGACTCGCTATATGAAGAACATGGTGCTACTTTGAAGCACAAGTGTGGAAAAAGGATAGTAGCATTGCCCCTTTTTATTTTCTCTTTATTTTATTTTTTTATTTTTTTGGGCCTTCTTTTTTTTCTTTGGCCTTTTTTTGGGACAATGCTCTATTGAATGATGATCATCACACTTCTATTTATTTACAACTCAATGATTACAACTCGATACTAGAACAAGATATGACTCTATATGAATGCCTCCGGCGGTGTACCAGGATATGCAATGAATCAAGATTGACATGTATGAAAGAATTATGAACGGTGGCTTTGCCACGTATACTATGTCAACTACATGATCATGCTAAGCAATATGACAATGATGAATGTGTCATGAAGAACGGTACGGTGGAAAGTTGCATGGCAATATATCTCGGAATGGCTATGGAAATGCCATAATACGTAGGTATGGTGGCTGTTTTGAGGAATATATAAGGAGGTTTATGTGTGAAAGAGTGTATCATATCACGGGGTTTGGATGCACCGGCGAAGTTTGCACCAACTCTCAATGTGAGAAAGGGCAATGCACGGTACCGAAGAGGCTAGCAATGATGGAAGGGTGAGAGTGCGTATAATCCATGGACTCAACATTAGTCATAAAGAACTCATATACTTATTGCAAAAATCTACAAGCCATCAAAAACCAAAGTACTACGCGCATGCTCCTAGGGGGATAGATCGGTAGGAAAAGACCATCGCTCGTCCCCGACCGCCACTCATAAGGAGGACAATCAAATAACACCTCATGTTTCAAATTTGTTACATAACGTTTACCATACGTGCATGCTACGGGACTTGCAAACTTCAACACAAGTATTTATCAAATTCACAACTACTCAACTAGCACAACTTTGATATCACTACCTCCATATCTCAAAACAATCATCAATCATCAAACTTCTCTTAGTATTCAACACACTCATAAGAATTCTTACAAATCTTTTATGCTTAGCATATTAGGATTTTAAGCAAATTACCATGCTATTTAAGACTCTCAAAATAATATAAGTGAAGCATGAGAGTTCATCTATTTCTTCAAAATAATACTACCACCATGCTCTAAAAGATATAGGTGAAGCACTAGAGCAAACAACAAACTACTCTGAAAGATATAAGTGAAGATCAATGAGTAGTCAAATAATTATGCAACTATGTGAAGACTCTCCCATTTAATAATATCAGAGATTGTTATTTTATTCAAACATCAAGCAAAGCTAAAGGAAATAAAACGACGCTCCAAGCAAAACACATATCATGTGGAGAAAAACTATAGCTCCAAGTAAAGTTACCGATGAATGAAGACGAAAGAGGGGATGCCTTCCGGGGCATCCCCAAGATTAGGATGTTGGATATCCTTGAATATTACCTTGGGGTGCCTTGGTCATCCCCAAGCTTAGTCTCTTGCCACTCCTTATTCCATAGTCCATCGAATCCTTACCCAAAACTTGAAAACTTCACAACACAAAACTTAACAGAAAACTCGTAAGCTCCGTTAGTATAAGAAAATAAAACACAACTTCAAGGTACTGTAATGAACTCATTCTTTATTTATATTGGTGTTAAACCTACTATATTCCAACTTCTCTATGGTTTATAAACTATTTTACTAGCCATAGATTCATCAAAATAAGCAAACAACACACGAAAACAGAATATGTCAAAAACAGAACATTCTGTAGTAATATGGATCAAACGTATACTTCTGGAACTCATAAAATTCTCAAATAAATTTCTGGACCTGAGTAATTTATCTATTAATCATCTGCAAAAAGAATTAACTAAATAGCACTCTCCAAATAAAAATGGCAGCAGTTCTCGTGAGCGCTAAAGTTTCTGTTTTTTACAGCATGATCAACAAGACTTTCCCCAAGTCTTCCCAAAGGTTCTACTTGGCACAAACACTAATTAAAAGAATAAAACCACATCTAAGCAGAGGCTAGATGAATTATTTATTACTAAACAGGAACAAAAATCAAGGGACAAAAAAATTGGGTTGCCTCCCAACAAGCGCTATCATTTAATGCCCCTATCTAGGCATGATGATTTCAATGATGCTCACGTAAAGGATAAGAATTGAAACATAAAGAGAGCATCATGAAGAATATGAGTAGCACATTTAAGTCTAACCCACTTCCTATGCATAGGGATTTTGTGAGCAAACAACTTATGGGAGCAATAATCAACTAGCATAGGAAGGCAAAACAAGCATAACTTTAAAACTTTAAGCACATAGAGAGGAAACTTGATATTATTGCAATTCCTACAAGCATATATTACTCCCTCATAATAATTTTCAGTAGCATCATGAATGAATTTAACAATATGACCAGTACCTAAAGCATTCTTTTCATGATCTACAAGCATAGAAAATTTATTACTCTCCACATAAGCAAAATTCTTCTTATTCGGAATAGTGGGAGTATCATAGGAAACTTGAATACTATAAATTGTTTCCACATTAAAAGAGTAATGTTCAGAGAAGGGGTAATCATAACCATGATAAGTTTTATAAATATAATCACTACTTTTTATAGCATAAGTATCATCACAATAATCATCATAAGTAGGAGGCATGCTATCATCATTATAAAATTGCATATCAAGACTTGGGAGACTAAAAATATCATCTTCATTAATCATAGCTTCCCCAAGCTTGGGACAAACATTAATTGCAGAAAATATATTATCAAATATGTCATCCTCATCAAACATAGGTTCCCCAAGCTTGGGCCTTTTCATATCATAAGCATAATCACTCTCATCATTGATAATATAGATAGCACCGATACTATAGCAATTATTATATTCTTCCAAGCAAGTACTAAAAATATTTTCAAGATCATAAGAAGTATCATTATCTTCCCAATCATAATCATCACAACAAGCAATAGGCATAACGAGATCATCATCAAGTGTATCATCTTCATTTTCATGAGGCACAGCAATAATAGGAGCAACTTTATTTGGGAGAGATGCCTTTTTACCTCTCTTCCTTTTTCTTTTCTTCTTCTTCACCACATCATGTGTGGGTTCAATCCTCTTTTTGGAGCTCCTTATTAATGAGATTGGTTGGATAGAAAGATCCTCCTCATTACCTGATTCATCATAAGAAATAATAGGAGGATATTGGGAAGTCTCTTCCCTTTCATTAGTATTCTCTTCATCCTCTATTTGTTTTCTTTTCTTTATGTAATTGGCAATATAAGAATTTTCAATGCAATTCACCGCACAATACATATAAATTTCTTCTATATTAAAATTAAGAACTTTTTCAAGGACAAATTTTGGAATATCATTAGTTCTACGTTTAATTTCTTCATAACCCAAGAGCAAACTAAGTTCATTATGATGTGCAAGGGAAATCAAGTCATCACAATTTTTGGACATGATACGCTCATGAAACAATTTGCATTGGGTACTAAAATGATCACGCTCATTGCAAAGTTCACAAGTAGGGCTAAGAAAAGATAAATTTTCAGCACATTCATCTAGCTCTTTTAGCAACAATTTGGTTTCTAAGTACTTATGCCTATGACAATATCTATCTTCCCTATTTGGTGTGTACTTGCAAACCCAATCTACTCCACAAAAATTGACATGTTTATAGGAGGCATTTTCATCATAACTAGTGCAATCATCATTAGCATCATGGATATTCAAAGAATTCGTACTAACAACATTGCAATCATGCTCATCATTCAAAGATTTAGTGCCAAACATTGTAATGCATTCTTCTTCTAACACTTTGGCACAATTTTCCTTTCCATCATACTCACGAAAGATATTAAAAATATGAAGCGTATGGGACAAACTCAATTCCATTTTTTGGTAATTTTCTTTTATAAACTAACTAGTGCTAAAACAAGAAACAAAAAGATTCGATTGCAAGATCTAAAGATATACCTTCACTTACTCACCTCCCTGGCAACGGCGCCAGAAAAGAGCTTGATGTCTACTACACAACCTTCTTCTTGTAGACGTTGTTGGGCCTCCAAGTGCAGAGGTTTGTAGGACAGTAGCAATTTCCTTCAAGTGGATGACCTAAGGTTTATCAATCCGTAGGAGGCCTAGGATGAAGATGGTCTCTCTCAAGCAACCCTGCAACCAAATAACAAAGAGTCTCTTGCGTCCCCAACACACCCAATACAATGGTAAATTGTATAGGTGCACTAGTTCGGCGAAGAGATGGTGATACAAGTGGTATATGGGTAGTAGATAAAGGTATTTGTAATCTGAAAATATAAAAACAGCAAGGTAACTAATGATAAAAGTGAGTGTAAACGGTATTGCAATGCGTGGAAATAAGGCCTAGGGTTCATACTTTCACTAGTGTAAGTCCTCTCAACAATACTAACATAATTGGATCACATAACTATCCCTCAACATGCAACAAAGAGTCACTCCGAAGTCACTAATAGCGGAGAACAAACGAAGAGATTATGGTAGGGTACGAAACCACCTCAAAGTTATTCTTTCCAATCAATCTGTTGGGCTATTCCTATAAGTGTCACAAACAGCCCTAGAGTTCGTACTAGAATAACACCTTAAGACACAAATCAACCAAAACCCTAATGTCACCTAGATACTCCAATGTCACCTCAAGTATCCGTGGGTATGATTAAACGATATGCGTCACACAATCTCAGATTCATCTATTCAACCAACACATAGAACCTCAAAGAGTGCCCCAAAGTTCCTACCGGAGAATCACGATGAAAACGTGTGCCAACCCCTATGCATAGGTTCATGGGCAGAACCCGCAAGTTGATCACCAAAACATACATCAAGTGAATCACGTGGTATCCCATTGTCACCACAGATATCCACGGCAAGACATACATCAAGTGTTCTCAAATCTTTAAAGACTCAATCCGATAAGATAACTCCGAAGGGGAAACTCAATTCATTACAAGCGACAAGAGGGGGAGGAGAAACATAAGATCCAACTATAATAGCAAAGCTCACGATACATTAAGATCGTGCCAAATAAAGAACACGAGAGAGAGAGAGAGATCAAACACATAGCTACTGGTACATACCCTCAGCCCCGAGGGAGAACTACTCCCTCCTCGTCATGGAGAGCACCGGGATGATGAAGATGGCCACCGGAGAGGGATTCCCCCTCCGGCAGGGTGCCGGAACGGGTCTAGATTGGCTTTCGGTGGCTACGGAGGCTTCTGGCGGTGGAACTTCCGATCTATTGTGCTCTCTGGAAGTTTTATGATACGTAGGTATATATGGGTACAAGGGGTACGTCGGTGGACCGAAGGGGGGGCACGAGGCAGGGGGCGCGCCCCAGGGGGGTGGGCGCACCCCCTACCCTCGTGAGCACCTCCTTCATCTTCTGACGTATGGTCCAAGTCTATCCGGTAGGTTTCCTTCCAAAAATAACTTCTCTAGTTGATTTCGTTCCGTTTCGACTCCGTTTGATATTCCTTTTCTTCGAAACACTGAAATAGGCATAAAACATCAAATCTGGGCTGGGCCTCCGGTTAATAGGTTAGTCCCAAAAGTAACATAAAAGTGGATAATAAAGCTCAATATTACCTAAAACAGTACATACTATAGCATGGAGCAATAAAAAATTATAGATACGTTAGAGACGTATCAACCTCTTCCCCTTCCCTCGCACCTTTAATGCTGTCACAGGTACATGTCCGTGGGAGAATCCCTTGGTTCTCATAGTCTGCATTCATTTGCAAAGTTCTTACAGCATCATATAAATTCTCCTGAAGCCAGTTCTTGTCTGACCAGTAGACGGAAGACTTTGACAGCTTTGAAGACTTTCAGTCTAAACTTCATGGCAACAGAGAAATCTGCAAGGAAGGGTGGCAGACAGCGTCGTGGCAACACCTCAAGAGATTTGCCTCCTGACCTCTTTGAGCTGTACAAGACAGATCCAAAGGAGGACTACAATTAGCAGAAAACCCGAATCCAATGGATTCGAAGATGTTGTGCAGAACAATGGTTCAAGTACAGGTTTGTGACCCAGGAGTATGCTGAGAAAAATGCCATCAAGCGACCGTGGGGAGACATCTTGTACAGAAATCTTCAACCCAGATCCAGAGCTGAAGCCATTGAACAAGGCTTCTATCCTTGCATGGTCCGTGGACCACAGCCTGCCGATGCAGACCCATCTTCATTACTATGGTGCCGTGACGACAATTTGTTCAAGCGCAACTTCCAGTTTGCCAAGAACTCGGCCAAAGAAAACAAGAAGTCATGGGGACTAGACTTCAATTCAGGCCCCTCTGCTCCTCGTGCTGACGGCACACGCGAAGCTGAACCCAATCTGGTTGGGCCCTTCTATAACTTAGAAGGTCTCATTACTCACATACAGGTTCAAGGGGCAGTCGTGGATCAACCTGCATACGACGTTGATTCTGACGAAGCGCCTGCACCACCGAAGCCAAAGAAACTGAAGAAACCTAAAGCTTCGAAGCCTGCCCCTGCACCAAAGGTTTCACGGGAGAAGCCTCTGGCCACTGCACCTCCTGAACACAGTGTGCAATCTGAAGATCTGTCACGCATCTCCCAGCCCTCCAAAGTGAATATGCCCATGCAACCCACCAGCCAAGCACTGACCCCTGTTGCTGTTCTGCGCAACGAGAATGATGCCATTGATCTATCCAGCGACGACGACCTTGGTGATGACGCTCTTGAGCAAATGATCAAGAGCAAGCAAGAGGCAGAAATCTTCAATGACCTTCTTCTCTTTGATGTTGAAATCATAAACAAGTTCATTGATGAGTGGTTTGACAGCCCAAAAGTTAGCTTTGATGAACTTCAGCTGCCCATTGGCATCAGCGTCGCCTTCCACGAAACCATTGCTGTTGAGCTGGCTCTAGCTCAGAAAATTGTTGAGCTGAAGCATAAGATAGATTATGAAAAGCCTCAGTTCAAGAAGCATATGGCCAAGCTCAATGTTGAAGACATTCAGAACTTCCAGGTCATGATGCATGAGCTCAAGGAAGCATTCCGAACGAAACGCGAAGAAGCCAAAGGTTCTCGTGAGCGCATGAAGGATCTTGCTGCTAAATGTGTTCAGGGATACAATGAAGCTGAAAAGCGCAAGGCTTTGGGGCGACTAGGCATCGACCCCTGAATGGCGGCCAAGAAGAAGAAGAAGCCAGCTGTGGCAGAACCCGAAGCACCAAGGCAGGAAGTACATCCAATTGTCTTCCCAGCCAGTATGACAGGCTTGAAGCCTAAGGTCCTCACAATGGCTTCAGAACTAAAGAAAACAAGGGCAGCTGAAGCCGAAGCCAGGAAGCGCAAAACCAAGGCCACCACTGATGATGCTCCTCCAACCAAGAAATGCAAAACCAAGAAGAGAGACCGGGCTGCTCCCATAGAGCCCCTTGATGTCGAGCCAATCTCACTGGCTCGTCCTGCGTCTGAACATCAAGAACACCAAGTGATAGTTCATGAGCCTGCTTCCGCAGAGGCTCATGAGGCTGAAGACAATCCAGCTGTTGACCCCACCACAGCTGAAGACATTGGTCCTCACGACAATGTTGAAGATGAAGAAGTCCTTCCTCAGATCGAGCACCAGTTGGTATCATCGCCTGTGCTCTCACACAGCGAACTCATCAGCATTAGTCGTCCTCTGACGCCAACTGCTCAGGATGCATCGTGGGCTGATCACCCACAACGACAAGACACTCCAAGTTCTCCCCAACCACAAGTCACCTCACCCGTGCAAGATGACGATGACTTTGAGGCCCAGCCAACTCCATCTCCACAAGCGTCGCCAGCATTACGCAGGCTTCGCAAAGGACCAAGGCCCCAAGTCACTCCCACTATGCACGTGTCAGAGTCTGAAGCCAAAACCGCTGAAGATATTCCGGCTGCATCAGCCGATGAAGAAGAAGAACCAAGAGTTGAAGTTCAAAGAGTTGCTACACCCCCGTCCCACCAAGATGTTGTTCTCGAGGAGAACGTGTCCGACCCTCCAGCTTCTGAAGTGGAGCTTAACAATCCTGAGGCGGCCACCAACATCAACACTGAAGCCAATGACGTTGTCATGGCTGAAGCTAATGTGGTGCCTGAAGCTCCTGCGGTTCTAGAAGTGCAAGCACCTGAAGCCACTGCAGCGCCCGAAGCCACTGGAAGCACCATTGCACAAAGGCCTCGAAGGCGATCTCGTGTTCTCAATGACCGAGAGCCTGTTGGTGTATGTCAACCGCATTCGCAATCTTGCCACCAAGAATGCCTTTATCTCTCATGAAACCTGTCGGAGGTCGTGGAAGAGTTTGACATTGCTTAGTGCTGAAGCTCATCTGCAAGACGATGGCTTCACTGAAAGATTCGAGTTTGACTCAACTCCTCCCAGGAATGCTCACTTGCGTCGGACTCCCTCACTTGAAGACTCTGACTATTCGTCCTCAGCTGCGACAGTGAATGCCAGAGTCATCGATGACCAAGATGATGCAACTTCACCTCCTCCAACTTCAGCGCGTGTCGACACTGCACCAAGTTCTTCTGCACCACCGGACCTCAACGACGACCCTGCTACCTCGCCTGCACCTCATGGGAACGAGTAGGCGCTCTATGTCTTTAAACCTTTTTGGTCCTTACTAACAAAAGGGGGAGAAGCATATGAGTTGATAGTCTTCAAGCGGGTCCATATGGGTGGTTGCTTTACCTTTTGCTACTTTTGCCAAGTGCTTACAACTCTTGCTTTTCAATACATTTGGTTCTTTGAGTTGTAACACTTAAACTCGATGGTCGTCTGCTACTTATTTGCTATTCTGTGATGCGATGATAAATTCCCCATGTGCGATGATAACTTCCGCACTTAGGTCATTTTGCAGACGTCCATTTTTCATTATGCATGTCATTATCTTCGTTATATCAAATCATGCATGATGAATTGTCATCATAAGTTGAAGAGGATCTCCACAAGTACAACCTGCCATGTGCATTTGCATTCCAAAAGCAAATTACTTATATGCACATCTTCAGGGGGAGCCTTTGCCACTTATGAAGACAATACACTATCCGTTACAATTTCACATATTTTATTCCCCGTTGAAAACTTCAACCAGTTTGTCATCAATCACCAAAAAGGGGGAGATTGTAAGTGCATCTAGTGCCACCCCTAGTTGGTATTGGAGTATTGACGACAAACCTGGTTGAGGGACCAATGTGTTTGTGAGAATTGCAGGATAACACAGGTAGAAGTCCCTCACTGATTCGGTTTTCCTACCAGAGATGACCCCTAAAACTGTATGAAGACATTGAAGGCAAAGGTGATATGTGAAGACATTCACATTGAAGCCTATGACAAGAGAAGATATCACGTGAAGACTATGGAGCGCGAAGACTTAGTTGTTTCATCATTCTTTTTCTTCTTTCTTGATTCATAGGAACCACCGTACTGTTAAGTGGGGTCCAAGAGAACCAGTCAGAATGACTGAAGTGATGCTTAACCAAAATCCTATGTCTTCGAGCAAAGACAATGAGAGAAAATCTTATCCAGAGCTGGATAAGTCAGCTTTCCTTGTAGCCCAAGTAAAGTTGTCGTGTGTGTTTGAAACTTGACCGTTGGAACACGTGTCAGTTCCTAAGTGACCCAGGGTCATTTCAGACAAATCAGGTTGGGTTGCCTAGTGGCTATAAATAGCCCACCCCCTACAACCATAAACGGGTGGCTGCTCAGAGTTAGTGTACGGCTTTTGTCGTTTGAGAGCAACCCACCTCGAAGCCTTTGAGAGAGAATTCCTTGCGAGGACAAAGCCCTAAAAACCCCGAGCCAAAGAGTGTTAGGCCTCACTGAAGTCTTCTTGTCTGTGTGATCTGAAGACTTATTACACTTGAGGACTATGAATCCTCCAGCCGGTTAGGCGTCGCGTTCTGACCATCCAAGAGTCATTGTGGATCGCCGGTGAACGAAGTCTGTGAAGGTTTGGAAGTCTACCTTGAAGACTTACCATAGTGATTGGGCGAGGACTGGGTGTCCTTAGCTCAAGGGGAATAAGGTGAAGACACGATCTTCTGAGTTGAATCTCAGCCTCCCTAACTAGACATACAGTTGTCACAGCAACTGGAACTGGTCCAACAAATCATTGTCTTCAACGAGCCACTGGTTCTATCCTTCCCATCTCTTTATTTACAGTTGGTCCTTGTGAAGTCATTGCCTGTTTGTATTATCTTTTGTCTTCACTGAGTGACTGCTTGTTCTGATTGGCTTCATACTATGTTCCAACCTGATCCATACTGCCTAGTTGCTATTAGTCATTGTGCCTTCACTTCATTGAATACTTGACTATGGCTTGTCTAGTGTAGTCTACCTTCCGCTACATGGTAATAGGTTTATTTCTGTCGTTTGTCTTCGAAACTTCCATGTTTTGAAGACTTCCGTAAAAATCGCCTATTCACCCCCCCCCCTCTAGTCGATCACTAGCACTTTCAATTATACGCACTCTCACCCTTCCATAATTGCTAGCCTCTTCGGTACCGTGCATTGCCCTTTCTCACATTGAGAGTTGGTGCAAACTTCGCCGGTGCATCCAAACCCCGTGATATGATACGCTCTTTCACACATAAACCTCCTTATATCTTCCTCAAAACAGCCACCATACCTACCTATTATGGCATTTCCATAGCCATTCCGAGATATATTGCCATGCAACTTTCCACCATTCTGTTTATCATGACACATTCATCATTGTCATATTGCTTAGCATGATCATGTAGTTGACATAGTATTTGTGGCAAAGCCACCATTCATAATTCTTTCATACATGTCACTCTTGATTCATTGCATATCCCGGTACACCGTCGGAGGCATTCATATAGAGTCATATTTTGTTCTAGCATCGAGTTGTAATCATTGAGTTATAAATAAATAGAAGTGTGATGATCATCATTTTCTAGAGCATTGTCCCAAGTGAGGAAAAAAATAGAAAGGCCATGAAAAAAAGAGAGAGAAAGGCCATAAAAAAGAGAGAAAGGCCATAAAAAAAGAGAGAAAGGCCATAAAAAATAGAAAGACCATAAAAATGAGAGAAAAGAGAGAAGGGGCAATGTTACTATCCTTTGCCACACTTGTGCGTCAATGTAGCACCACAATCTTCATGATAGAGAGTCTCTTGTTTTGTCACTTTCATATACTAGTGGGAATTTTCATTATAGAACTTGGCTTGTATATTCCAACAATGGGCTTCCTCAAGTGCCCTAGGTCTTCGTCAGCAAGAAAGTTGGATGCACACCCACTTAGTTTCTTTTGTTGAGCTTTCATACATTTATAGCTCTAGTGCATCCGTTGCATGGCAATCCCTACTCCTTGCATTAACATCAATAGATGGGCATCTCCATAGCCCATGGATTAGCCTCGTTGATGTGAGACTTTCTCCTTTTTTGTCATCTCCACATAACCCCCTCATTATATTCTATTCCACCCATAGTGCTATGTCCATGGCTCGCACTCATATATTGCATGAAAGTGTATAGGTTTGAGATTGCTAAGGTATGAAACAATTTCTTGGCTTGTCATCGGGGTTGTGCATGATGAGATCATTCTTGTGTGACGAAAATGGAGCATGACTAAACTATATGATTTTGTAGGGATGAACTTTCTTTGGCCATGTTATTTTGAGAAGACATAATTGCTTTTCTAGTATGCTTGAAGTATTATTATTTTTATGTCAATATGAACTTTTATCTTGAATCTTTCGGATCTGAATATTCATACCACAATTAAGAAGAATTACATTAAAATTATGCCAAGTACCAATCCGCATCAAAAATTCTGTTTTTATCATTTACCTAATCGAGGAAGAGCAGGAATTAAGCTTGGGGATGCTTGATACGTCTCCAACGTATCTGTAATTTTTGATTGCTCCATGCTATATTATCTACTATTTTGGACATTATTGGGCTTTATTATCCACTTTTATATTACTTTTGGGACTAACTTATTAACCGGAGGCCTAGCCCAGAATCGATGTTTTTTGTGCCTATTTTAGGGTTTCGAAGAAAAGGAATATCAAACGGAGTCCAAACGGAATGAAACCTTCGGGAACGTGATTTTCTCGTCGAACATGATCCAGGAGACTTGGACCCTATGTCAAGAAACAAGGGAGGAGGCCACGAGGTAGGGGGCACGTCTACACCCCAGGCGCGCCCTCCACCCTTGTGGGCCCCCTGTTGCTTCACCGATTTACTCCTTCCTCCTATATATACCTACGTGCCCCCAAACGACCAGACACGGAGCCAAACCCCTAATTACACCGCCGCAACTCTTTGTATCCATGAGATCCCATCTTGGGGCCTGTTCTGAAGCTTCGCCGGAGGGGGTATCCATCACGGAGGGCTTCTACATCATCACCATAGCCCCTCCGATGAAGTGTGAGTAGTTTACCTCAGACCTATAGGTCCATAGTTATTAGCTAGATGGCTTCTTCTCTCTTTTTGGATCTCAGTACAATGTTCTCCCCCTCTCTTGTGGAGATCTATTCGATGTAATCTTCTTTTTGCGGTGTGTTTGTTGAGATTGATGAGTTGTGGGTTTATGATCAAGTCTATCTATGAATAATATTTGAATCTTCTCTGAATTCTTTTATGTATGATTGGTTATCTTTGCAAGTCTCTTCGAATTATCAGTTTGGTTTGGCCTACTAGATTGATCTTGCTTGCAATGGGAGAAGTGCTTAGCTTTGGGTTCAATCTTGCGGTGTCCTTTCCCAGTGACAGTAGGGGCAGCAAGGCACGTATTGTATTGTTGCCATCGAGGATAACAAGATGGGGTTTTCACCATATTGCATGATTTTATCCCTCTAGATCATGTCATCTTGCTTAAAGCATTACTCTGTTTTCATGAACTTAATACTCTAGATGCATGATGGATAGCGGTCATGAGTGGAGTAATAGTAGTAGATGCAGGCAGGAGTCGGTCTACTGCTTGTCTCAGACGTGATGCCTATATACATGATCATACCTAGATATTCTCATAACTATGCTCAATTCTATCAATTGCTCAATAGTAATTTGTTCACCCACCGTAGAATACCTATGCTCTTGAGAGAAGCCACTAGTGAAACCTATGGCCCCCGGGTCTATCTTCATCATATTAATCTTCCAATACTTAGTTAATTTCATTGCCTTTTATTTTACTTTGCATCTTTATCATAAACATACGAAAAATATTATCTTATCATATCTATCAGATCTCACTCTCGTAAGTGGCCGTGTAGGGATTGACAACCCCTTATCGCGTTGGTTGCAAGGATTTATTTGTTTTGTGCAGGTACGAGGGACTCGCGCATAGCCTTCTACTGGATTGATACCTTGGTTCTCAAAAACTGAGGGAAATACTTACGCTACTTTGCTTCATCATCCCTTCCTCTTCGGGGAAAACCAACGCAGTGCTCAAGAGGTAGCAGTCTCCTGTGAAGCTTTACTGGATCGGAGCTCGAGGGACGTCATCGACCTGAACGTGTGCAGAACTCGGAGGTGCCGTGCGTTCGGTACTTGGATCGGTCGGATCGTGAAGACGTACGACTACATCAACCGCGTTGTGCTAAAGCTTCCACATTCGGTCTACGAGGGTACGTGGACAACCTCTCCCCTCTTGTTGCTATGCATCACCATGATCCTGTGTGTGCATAGGAAAATTTTAAAATTACTATGTTCCCCAACAAGTAAAACAAGTATTTTCCTATGGGCTTAAGTTTGCCTGCCAGGAAATTTCATTTTCCTGTGAGGGGCGGCGGGCCTCACAGCAAAATAGGGCACCGACAGGAAAAGTGCACTTTCTGGTAGTGAACCGTTGTCACTTCCGTCCCGTGCGTTAAATCGTTCTGAAGAGACCAAATACGCCAAAGCAACATGATCACACAGTCCCTCATGAATTCATCACAGTTTGCAAGGACATTTAGCAGCCAATCTTTCCCAGTGTCTAGCAGCGATTCCTGCGGAGGTAGTTTACATACCGCCCTCATCTGTGCCCAAACCTCACGTGCATAATCACATGCAATGAGTGCATGGAAGCTGGTATCCTTTTCCTTCACGCATAGTGAGAAAGAGTCTCTCGTGGATACATGATGATATTTCTTGCATGCATTAGTAGCCAGATCCCCGGAGACCACCTTCCATGCCAAGATTCTCATTTTAAGTGGCACTCTCGTATTCCATATGCATCTCCAAACAGGTCGCTCTCCTGAGGGGTGAACACTCGACGCACCTACCATCTCAGGGTCCACGCCTAAGGTCGACAAGCGATATGCACTCCGGACCGTGAACTGTCCACTCCTCTCTGGGAACCAAGCTAGGAAATCTTGCTTGTTTCTCGGTGAGGTGCGGATCTTCAGAATCTCACAGACATCCAGATCCCAGAAGTGTTCTTGTAAAAGCTGCTCCTTCCACGCACCATGCTCATCTAGAAAATCTGCCACCCAATGGAGGCGGCAATTACCTTTCGGCGTGACTGGGCGAAGGTTGTGGACAATGATACCCTTCTTTACCAGCTCAAGACCATGGACAATCCCCTTCCAAACCGCTAAAGAACTAGCAGGAAACACCGTGTCTAGGATATTTCCATGGGGGAAGTATTTAGCTTTGAGAAGTCTAGCACATAAGCTTTGTGGGCAGTCCAGCAGACGCCAAGCCTGCTTCGCGAGAAGGGCCTGGTTGAAAGATCTCATATCGCAAAATCCCATACCACCCATTGCCTTGGGTAGCATCATTTTCTCCCACCTTAGCCATGCCATCTTCCTTCTACCATTCTCCACCCCCCACCAATACTGCCTCATCATCCGTGTTAACTCGTCACATACAGCAGCCAGCAATTTGAAGACGCTCATGACATAGGTGGGAATGGCCTGCGCCACTGCTTTGATCAGAATCTCCTTTTTGCCCACAGACATATATTGTTCTCTCCAATCTATCAATCTCTTCCTCACACGCTCCTGGAGTGTTTCAAAACTCCCTTTATGCATTCTACCCTCAAGTACCGATAATCCCAAGTATTTTGGTTCAAACACTTGCTGTGATATTTCCAATAGGCCCTTCACCTCATCCGCCACCGCCGCGTCGCAATTGTCCGAAAACAGAATGGAACACTTCTCTGGATTAATAAGTTGACCCGTCGCTGCAGTATAAATGTTCAAAAAACCTTTGACAATGCTAGCTTCCTGGCCCGACGCCTCGAAGAGCAACATTGTGTCGTCCGCAAAAAGCAAGTGGGATATAACCGGTGCACCCCGACAGATACTCACACCCCGCAAGTCACCATCCGCGACAGACTTGGAAATAAGATCAGATAGAGCATCAACAACAAATAGGAAAAGGAAAGGAGACAATGGATCACCTTGTCGCCAGCCCCTTGAAGGGGAGAACACCTCAAGTAATTTCCCATTGAACTTCACCGAATATGTTACCGATGAAACGCATGCCATGATCCAGTTGATCCAAACACCAGAGAAACCCCACTTAACTAGGGCCTTCTCGAGAAAATCCCAGTCCACTCGGTCATAAGCCTTCGAAAGGTCAAGCTTGTAAGCACATGCCACAGGACTATTTTGCTTCATGGATTGGATATGATGGATACATTCAAACGCTATGATATAATTATCAGAAATCAGCCTCCGGGGGATGAAGGCACTTTGGTTTTCAGAAATAAGGTACGCCAATAAAGGACGGAGGCGATTAACCAAGCACTTGGACACAATTTTGTAAACCACATTGCACAAACTTATTGGACAAAACTCCTTAAGTTCTTTAGGGAAAGGCACTTTTGAAATCAGTACAATAGCTGTATCATTCACGCCCTCTGGCATGATTTCTGTTTTAAAGAATTCCAACACCGCCGCCATTATTTCACTCTTCAAGACCGCCCAGTTGCGTTGATAGAACCTAGCGGAAAACCATCCATGCCTGGTGCCTTCAACGGTCCTATTTGGAAGAGCGCATTGGCCACCTCCTCCTCAGAAAACGGTGCACATGACATGTCGTTCATCTCTTGGGAAACTTTGGGCAATATAATCTCAAGGACTGACTCCGGTGTCAGGGTAGGGTCCTTCGTGAACACCTCCTTGAAGTACGACGTAGCCATCAGCACCATATCGGAGGGGACCGAGCACCACGTCTCGTCGGCGCGCCGCAGGCGCTGGATGTAGTTCCAGTGTGCTCACCAAACAGCCCGCCGGCGGAGGTAAGAAGTGTTTCTTTCCCCTTCCTTAAGCCAAGTGATGCGTGAGCGCTGCAACCAAAGCATCTCCTCCCGGTATAATAACTCATCCAGCTTGTACATTTTCTGACGTATGGCCACTCTATCTGCGCCATGAAGTTGCATGTCCGCCAATTCAGCCCGCAGTTTTTCAATATCCATAATCACATGGCCAAAATTCTCCTTGCTCCAAGCTCGAAGCGTATGCATCATCTCTTTCATAGCATCCCGAACTGCTGCGAGGTGCCCGTGCGGTTTACTCTTATGTCATGTCTCAACAATCACATCTCCCAGCCCGGGGTGCCGCTCCCACATTATCTCATATCTTGGACTGACTTTGGTGCGCATTGGCTCCTCATGTGCAAGCTGAATCATAGCGGGGCATGATCTGAGCAGGAGGTGGCTAGGTGTGTTACTTGCGTGAATGGGAACAAGTCCCTCAACGCCTTGTATGCACATGCCCTATCCAGCCTAACCCGCACATTCCTCTCACCCAGCTGCTCGTTATCATATGTAAACGGGGTTCCAGAAAAGCCCAAATCCAAGAGTTCGCAGGATTCCAAACAATCCCGGAAAAGGAGCATCTGATTTTCAGATCGTTGCGACCGAGAGAAATGTTCATGTTTCCACATAGCCTCATTGAAATTCCCACAGACCAACCATAGATCTGGTGACACTGCTCGAAGATTTGATAGGGCGCTCCCCATGCAATGACGGTGTTCCACCCGTGGTTCTCCACACACAAAGGTAGATCTCCATGTCTTATCATTAGCACCATCAACTATTCCCACATCTATATAATATGCACAAGAGTCTAGCACCGTTACTTTCAGATTCTCATCCCAATATAACGCTAGCCACCCACTGAGGCCATCACTTGAAACACCAGCAAATCCTGTCATTTGTAATCTCCACTTCAATTCCTCCATCTTACTTGAGGCTTGACAAGTTTCTGACAAAAAAATCAGCCCCGGGGAATTGGCTTTTGAGAGGGCCAAAATCTCACGAACTGTCCGGTGATACGCCTCCGTCATATCTACTTTTTCAAACACTTTTGCCCTTGTTTTGGACTCTAACTTGCATGATTTGAATGGAACTAACCTGAACTGACGCTGTTTTCAGCAAAATTGCCATGGTGTTATTTATGTGCAGAAACAAAAGTTCTTGGAATGACCTGAAACTTCACGGAACGTCTTTTCGGAAATAATAAAAAATACTTGCATAAGATGAAGACCAGGGGCCCCACACCCTAGCCACGAGGGTGTGGGCGCGCCTGCCCCCCTGGGCGCACCCCCTACCTCGTGGGCCCCCTGGAGCTCCTCCGACCTCAACTCTAACTCTATATATTTGCTCTCGGGGAGAAAAGATTAAAGAAGAAGGATTCATCATGTTTTACGATACGGAGCCACCGCCAAGCCCTAAAACCTCTGGGGAGGGATGATCTGGAGTCCGTTCGGGGCTCCGGAGAGGGGAATCCGTCGCCATCGTCATCATCAACCATCCTCCATCACCAATTTCATGATGCTCACCGCCGTGCGTGAGTAATTCCATCGTAGGCTTGCTGGACGGTGATGGGTTGGATGAGATTTATCATGTAATCGAGTTAGTTTTGTTAGGGTTTGTTCCCTAGTATCCACTATGTTCTTAGATTGATGTTGCTATGACTTTGCTATGCTTAATGCTTGTCACTAGGGCCCAAGTGCCATGATTTCAGATCTGAACCTATTATGTTTTCATCAATATATGAGAGTTCTTGATCCTATCTCGCAAGTCTATAGTCACCTACTGTGTGTTATGATCCGGCAACCCCGAAGTGACAATAATCGGGACCACTCCTGGTGATGACCATAGTTTGAGGAGTTCATGTATTCACCATGTGTTAATGCTTTGGTCTGGTACTCTATTAAAAGGAGGCCTTAATATCCCTTAGTTTCCGCTAGGACCCCGCTGCCACGGGAGGGTAGGACAAAAGATGTCATGCAAGTTCTTTTCCATAAGCATGTATGACTATATTCAGAATACATGCCTACATTACATTGATGAATTGGAGCTAGTTCTTTGTCACCCTAGGTTATGACTATTACATGATGAACCGCATCCGGCATAATTCTCTATCACCGATCCATTGCCTACGAGCTTTCCATATATTGTTCTTCGCTTATTTACTTTTCCGTTGCTACTGTTACAATCACTACAAAATACCAAAAACATTACTTTTGTTATCATTAGCTTTTGCTACTGTTACCACTATTATCATCTTACTTTGCTACTAAATACTTTGCTGCAGATATTATGTTTCCAGGTGTGGTTGAATTGACAACTCAGCTACTAATACTTGAGAATATTCTTTGGCTCCCCTTGTGTCGAATCAATAAATTTGGGTTGAATACTCTACCCTCAAAAACTGTTGCGATCCCCTATACTTGTGGGTTATCAAGACTATTTTCTGGCACCGTTGCCGGGGAGCATTGCTCTATTCTTTGAGTCACTTGGGATTTATATCTGCTTATCATTATGAAGAACTTGAGAGATCCAAAAACCAAGATTTATCCCTCAACTACGAGGGGAGGTAAGGAAGTTCCATCTAGCTCTGCACTTGATTCACCTTCTGTTTTGAGTAAGCTTGCGACACCTAAACCTGCTTTTGCTATTCATTTTGATATGTCGCATGTTACTGATGATGCCACTTCTTCTATGCATGATACTTATGATGAAACTACTTCTACGCTTGATACTACTATGCCACTTGGTGAATTTCTTGATGAACAACTTGCTAGGGTTAGAGAGAATGAAATTATTGAAACTGATAATATTGACGAAAGTGATGATGAAGACTCTCCCTTAATAAATATGAATTGCCTGATGTTCCTGAGGGTTATGTTCTGGATGAAGAATCTGCTAGAGCTATTTTAGCTTGCAATGACAGATATGATCTAAAGAGGTTATTAGCTAAATGGAAGCAGCAATCCCTTAATTCTAGAATGAAACATGACCCTGCTTTTGCTACTTCACATATTTGTGTTACTGATAAGGACTATGAATTCTCTGTTGATTCTGATATGATTACTTTAGTTGAATCTGATCATTTTTATGGCTATGAATCTGAAACTGTTGTGGCACATCTTACTAAATTAAATGATATAGCCACCCTATTCACTAATGATGAGAGAACTCGCTACTTTTATATCCTTAAAATATTTATGTTCTCATTAAAGGGTGATGCTAAGATATGGTTTAATTCTCTTGATCCTGGTTGTGTGCGTAGTCCCCAGGATATGATTTATTACTTCTCTCCTAAATATTTCCCTGCTCATAAGAAACAAGCTGCTTTAAGGGATATATATAATTTTGTGCAAATCAAACAAGAGAGTCTCCCAGAAGCTTGGGGGAGGCTTCTCCAATTACTTAATGCTTTGCCTGGTCATCCTCTTAAGAAAAATGAAATACTTGATATCTATTATAATGGACTAACCGATGCTTCCAGAGATTACCTGGATAGTTGTGTTGGTTCTGTTTTCAGGGAAAGAACATCGGATGAAGCTGAAATTCTATTAAATAATATGTTGACTAATGAAAATAATTGGACACTTCCTGAGCCTATTCCTAAACCAACTCCGAAGAAGAGAGGTGTTCTATTTCTCAGTCCTGAAGATATGCAAGAGGCAAAGAAATCCATGAAAGAAAAGGGTATTAAAGCTGAAGATGTTAAGAATTTACCTCCTATTGAAGAAATACATGGTATTAATTTACCACATGTTGAAGAAATGCATAATTTAATCCATCTCATATTGAGGAAACACATGGTCTTGATAACCCGTCATGGGTAGTAAAGGTAAATTCTCTCTATAGATATGATAAAGCTGAAATCCCATTTACTAAGGTTGCTAGCCCATGCTTAGATGAGTTTGATAAATTTATGGTTAAGCAAGAAGACTTAAATACTTATTTTGGTAGAGAATTAAAATGCAGTGTTGGTATGCTTGAACACTTGGGTGATTATATGGCTAATGTCAAAGGTGAACTTAAACTTATTAGCAAACATGCTTCTATGGTTACCACTCAAGTAGAACAAGTACTTAAAGCTCTAAATGATTTGCTCAATGAATTGAATAGTAAGAATAATGATTATGCTGTTAGAGTTATGAATAGATGTGATAAAATGACTCAGGAACCTTTGTATCCTGAAGGCCATCCTAAGAGAATTGAGCAAGATTCTCAGAGAAATAATATAGATGCACCTGGTCCTTCTAAAAGGAAGAAAAAATGATAGGACTTTGCATACTTCTAGTGAACCCGTTATTGATACACCCGAGAATCCAAATGATATTTCTATTTCTGATGCTGAAACACAATCTGGTAATGAACCTGAAACTAGTGATAATGCTCATGTTGATGCTCAACCTAGCAATGATAATGATATAGAAATTGAACCTGTTGTTGATCTTGATAACCCACAATCAAAGAATCAACGTTATGATAAGAGAGACTTTGTTGCTAGGAAACATGGTAAAGAAAGAGAACCATGGGTTCAGAAACACATGCCTTTCCCTCCTAAACCATCCAAGAAAAAGGATGATGAGCATTTTGAGCGCTTTGCTGAAATGATTAGACCTATCTTTTTGCGTATGTGATTAACTGATATGCTTAAAATGAATCCTTATGCTAAGTACATGAAAGAAATTGTTACTAATAAAAGAAAGATACCGTAAGCTGAAATTTCCACCATATTTGCTAATTATACTTTTAAGGGTGGAATACCAAAGAAACTTGGAGATCCAGGAGTACCCACTATACCATGCTCCATTAAAAGAAACTATGTTAAAACTGCTTTATGTGATCTTGGAGCCGGTGTTAGTGTTATGCCTCTCTCTTTATATCATAGACTTGATTAGAATAAGTTGACACCTACTGAAATATCTTTGTGAATGGCTGATAAATCAACTGCTATACCTGTCGCTATTTGTGAGGATGTGCCTGTTGTGGTTGCAAACATTACTATTTTAACAGACCTTGTTATTCTTGATATTCCTGAGGACGATAGTATGTCTATTATTCTTGGAAGACCCTTTTTGAATACTGCAGGGGCTGTTATTGATTGCAACAAAGGCAATGTCACTTTTCATGTTAATGCTAATGAGCATACGGTACACTTTCCGAGGAAACAACCTCAAGTCCACAGTATCAATTCTATTGGAAAATTTACATCGATTATTTTTGGAGGTTTTGAATTTCCTCTTCCTACTGTCAAGAAGAAATATGATATTCTTATTGTTGGGGATGTGCATATCCCCATTGAGGTAATCTAGTGTTATTCAAAAATTCTCCGGTTCCATGTTATTCGGAATGAGTTTGTTAACAAGACTTGATCAACCTTGTTAATGGGTTCCTTTTGATGATCATGAGATGGATGAATTTAGAAAACACAACTCTCTATACCCTCCTTTTACTTTCTGTTATTTATATTAAATAAAATAAAAATAAGTATTTTTCGTCTGTTATCTGATTTATCTGTGCAATATAAAAATACCCTAAAAATAAAAGATCTCCAAATGCCCTGAAATTTAAATATGATTTTTTTCTGAAATATTTGAGAATATTTGGCACTAAGAACACAGCAGGGGGGCATCCACCTGGCCACAAGGGTGGAGGGCGCGCCCACCCTACCTCGTGGGCCCACGGTGGCCCTCCTCCACTTATTACTGCACCCACACACTCCTTCCTCCCACAAACACGATTATCCAGTTCAAACCCGAGTCCAAGCTCATTTTGCTACCATTTTCGATCTCCTTGCTCAGAGCACCTCTCAGAAATATGCTTGGGGGGAATTGTTCCTTGGTATGTGACTCCTCCATTGGCCCAATTAGTTTTTGTTCTAGTGCTTTATTCATTGCATATTTTTGCTGCTTAGCTGACCCTGTTCTTGAGCTTGCATGTCAAATTTATGTGGTTCCAAGTAGTTTTGATGCATGATATAGGCTCTAGGCACTTGTAGGAGTAGTTGCTATCAATTTTGTTGAGTTTGGTTTACTTTTGTTTGAAGTTACTAAAAATTTCAGAAATTTTTCAGAGGAAGAAATATGTTTAGGAAAATGTACCAAGGTGGCTCTTCAAGGAAACAAGAGCCCAGGCTTGCAATGCGTGATGCTGATGATGAGCCACCAAGGAACGCTCCAGTGCGGCCCTGTGAATGGCCTTCAGAGGACTTTATGGATCGAGTAGAAATCAAGGAAGAATTTAATGCATATTTGCATAACGCTGATCTTGTGAGCTTCGAGGAGGAAAAGTGCTGCCAGTACCACTATCTCACTAGTTCCTTTGTGAGGAGGTATGAATTTTCATCTTCACGCAATTCTCCAACTGTCCTGTTTGATCTTTATGAAAAATCTTATACGATGGACTTAGAGGATTTTACCACTGCTTGCAAACTTCCACAATGGGGTAGTGTTAGGGAACCTCGCAAATCTCAATTTAGAGATTTTCTTGCTAGTATAATTGTAGGGGAATCTAGAGATATAACACAAGCTACCATAGGGAGCATTCACTTTCCTGATATACATTATTTTGCTCTCTTCATAGGTAGATGCATTAATGGTAAAGATGAGGCATGTCACATGTGTGTCCCTGACCTCAGTATTCTTAGGAGTGCTTTGTTAGTAGATAAATATTATAATTTGGGAGCCATTGTTGCACGCAGGTTGCATCTTAATAGATTTAATGGAGATTTCTTTGGTGGAATTTATGCAGCCCACATAGCTAATTTTCTTGGTATAACCATACGTGAGGATGATTTTGAGTTGCCTCCTGCTTATTTGGATTATGAGGCTATGGTTCGTCATCAGTTTGTTGAGAGAAACGATCAGTTCCTCCAGTACCGACTAATCTTTGACAAACGACGCACCTATCATGTCGCTCTCCCTGCTTCTACTTTCTTTGACTTTCAGGCAAAAAGGAGATATTTTACAACCAGAGAGGAGGCGGAAGAGTATAAGGGGAGAGCTGAGATAGCTCGCCTCCAAGCTGCAGCGTATGATGCAATGACTGCTGCATCGCAGTACGACCCCAACTATTACTATGGATATTCGATAGGCCAACCGTGGACATAGACCAACTTAGGCCAAAAGCCTAAGCTTGGGGGAGTACGTATTTCTCACCGACATTATATTCATGTTCACACACTCATTGCTAGATGTCGGTGCTCATACTTTTTCATTGTATCATCCATGCTAGTTTATTTCCTTTTATGCTTTCTTCTTGTGTGTTTAATAAACCTTAAGAAAAAGAAAAAAATTAGTTGTAGCTTTTAGCTAGTTTTAATTTCTATGCTTGTAGTAGTAATTAAAAAGAAAACCCAAAAAGATTTCCTGTTCTTCTTCTTGCTTGTTGGGAGCTTTCCCGTGTAAATAGTTTTATTGCTTTTCTTTTCTTTGGGAGTCGATAGGAGAAGACCATAATTAAATTGTTGAAGTGGCTCTTATCTGACAAAAGAGCCCATACTGCCTTGTCTTCTCCTATTTATTGAATGCTTGCAGATTCCAGCTTAGTCCAATGCACGTGCACTATTATTATTATCCACATCGTTCGGTCCTGCAAGTGAAAGGCAATTATGACGATATATGATGGACTGACTGAGATAAGAAAAGCTGGTATGAACTCGACCTCTCTTGTTTTTGTAAATATGATTAGTTCATCGTTCCTGATTCAACCTATTATGAATAAACATGTTCGCAATGACAACTAGAGATCATAGTTTCTTGTGTCATGCTCGATTAGCTAGGAGCTTATAATGGTTTACCTTGCGTGCCAACATGCTATTAAAATGGTTGTGATGTGGTATGATAGGGTGGTATCCTCCTCTGAATGATTTAAGTGACTTGACTTGGCACATGTTCAAGCATGTAGTTCAAACAAAATCAACATAGCCTTCACGATATTTATGTTCATGGTGAATTATATCCTACTCATGCTTGCATTAGGTGTTGATTAATTTTAATGCATGTTCATGACTGTTGTCGCTCTCTAGTTGGTCGCATCCCAGTCTTTTTCTAGCCTTCACCTGTACTAAGAGGGAATACTGCTTGTGCATCCAATCCCATAAACCCCAAAGTTATTCCATATGAGTCCACCATACCTACCTATTTACGGTATCTACCTGCTCGAATAGCTCATGTATGTGCCAAACTCTAAACCTTCAAATAAATATCCTGTTTTGTATGCTCGAATAGCTCATGTATCAATTAGGGTTGTCCGTATCTTCCATGTTAGGCGGGTTATTCTCAAGAGGAGTGGACTCCGCTCCTCACTCACGAGAAAATGGCTGGTCACCGGGATGCCCAGTCCCATGCTTTGTGCAAATCAAATCAAAATAATTGCAAACAAAACTCCCACTGGGACTCTTGTTAGTTGGAGGCACTCGTTGTTTCGAGCAATCCATGGGTTGATGCTTGTTGGTGGAGGGGGAGTATAAACTTTACCATTCTGTTTGGGAACCGCCTATAATGTGTGTAGCATGGAAGATATCGCCATCTCTTGGTTGTTATGTTGACAATGAAAGTATACCGCTCAAAATATTATTCACCTCTATTTCAAAACCGAGCTCTGGCACCTCTACAAATCCCTGCTTCCCTCTGCGAAGGGCCTATCTATTTACTTTTATGTTGAGTCATCATCCTCTTATTAAAAGGCACTAGTTGGATAGCATCACTGTCATTTGCATTCATTACTGTTAGTTTACATTGAGTATGACTTGACTGGATCTCTTTTACCATGAATTACAATGTCTAGTCAGTCCTTGATCTGTAAAGGTGCTCTGCATTTATGTTTCGCGGTCTCAGAAAGGGCTAACAAGATACCATCTTGTTATAGCATATTATGATTGTTTTAAGAAAGTGTTGTCATCCGAGATTTATTATTATTGCTTGCTAGTTGATTATGCCATTGATATGAGTAAACATGATACCTAAGCGTTATTGTGAATATGGTTAGTTTATAATCTTTGCTGAAAACTTGAATGTTGGCTTTACATATTTACAACAACAAGAGCAAACAGAGTTTGTAAAAGTTTTTCTTTATCACTTTCAGTTTGTCAACTGAATTGCTTGAGGACAAGCAAAGGTTTAAGCTTGGGGGAGTTGATATGTCTCCGTCGTATCTACTTTTCCAAACACTTTTGCCCTTGTTTTGGACTCTAACTTGCATGATTTGAATAGAACTAACCTGGACTGGCGCTGTTTTTAGCAGAATTGCCATGGTGTTATTTATGTGCAGAAACAAAAGTTCTCGGAATGACCTGAAACTTCACGGAACGTCTTTTTTGAAATAATAAAAAATCCTTGCAAAAGATGAAGACCAGGGGGTCCACACCATAGCCACAAGGGTGGGGGCGCGCCTGCCCCCCTAGGCGCACCCCCTACCTCGTGGGCCCCCTGGAGCTCCTCCGACCTCAACTCCAGCTCTATATATTTGCTTTTGCAGAGAAAAAAATAAATAAGAAGGATTCATCGTGTTTTACGATATAGAGCCGCCGCTAAGCCCTAAAACCTGTCGGGAGGGCTGATCTGGAGTCTGTTCGGAGCTCCGGAGAGGGGAATTCATCGCCATCGTCATCATCAACCATCCTCCATCACCAATTTCATGATGCTCACCGCCGTGCGTGAGTAATTCCATCGTAGGCTTGCTGGACGGTGATGGGTTGGATGAGATTTATCATGTAATCGAGTTAGTTTTGTTAGGGTTTGTTCCCTAGTATCCACTATGTTCTGAGATTGATGTTGCTATGACTTTGCTATGCTTAATGCTTGTCACTAGGGCCCGAGTGCCATGATTTCAGATCCGAACCTATTATGTTTTCATCAATATATGAGAGTTCTTGATCCTATCTTGCAAGTCTATAGTCACCTACTATGTGTTATGATCCGGCAACCCCGAAGTGACAATAATCAGGATCACTCCCGGTGATGACCATAGTTTGCGGAGTTCATGTATTCACCATGTGTTAATGCTTTGGTCCGGTACTCTATTAAAAGGAGGCCTTAATATCCCTTAGTTTCCGCTAGGACCCCGCTGCCACGGGAGGGTAGGACAAAAGATGTCATGCAAGTTCTTTTCCATAAGCATGTATGACTATATTCGGAATACATGCCTACATTACATTGATGAATTGGAGCTAGTTCTTTGTCACCCTAGGTTATGACTATTACATGATGAACCGCATCCGGCATAATTCTCTATCACTGATCCATTGCCTACGAGCTTTCCATATATTGTTCTTCGCTTACTTACTTTTCTGTTGCTATTGTTACAATATCTACAAAATACCAAAAACATTACTTTTGTTATCATTACCTTTTGCTACCGTTACCACTATTATCATATTACTTTGCTACTAAATACTTTGCTGCAGATATTAAGTTTCCAGGTGTGGTTGAATTGACAACTCAGCTGCTAATACTTGAGAATATTCTTTGGCTCCCCTTGTGTCGAATCAAAAAAATTGGGTTGAATACTCTACCCTCGAAAACTGTTGGGATCCCCTATACTTGTGGGTTAGCATCCGGCTATTCCCTCCCCCCCCCCCCCCCCGGCAGTTCCAGATTAAGGTACTCATTGGGCCCGACGGTCCTCCTAGAGGGAGGCCACCGATCTCTCTTCATACACATCCCGTGAGTTAACCCTTGCTCTCTTGTTGTTCGAACTGTTAGTTGGTGAAGTGTGCTCACCACCATCTTCCCCCAAACCCTGAGTCAGCACCAATGTAACCGGCACAGTCCCCTTCTATTTTTCCACTGCTTCCAGCTCCATGGCCAGTCTTTTCCGAGCCACTGGATCCACCTGCATGCTCCTGGCTCCAAGCTTTGAAGGACTGGATGCCATGTCAGCTAGCTCTGGGTCCATGGTGTTCGGCACTTCCTTCTCGTTCATTGGTGTACGCTAATAATGCTTCTGATCAAAGCTATGACCAAACTCCTCCTGCCTAACTTTGTTTGGCCCATCCACATAAAGCCAAGGTTCGAATTTCTTCTCCTTCTCCTGATGAACCCCGGAGCCGCACTCCTTATAGTCATGCCCAATTAGGCCACACACGCTGCAGAAGCGAGCTAGTTTTTCATAGCGAACTAAGAAAACTTGCCTTTCCTTTCCACTGATAATGCTTACAAACTTTGTGAGGGGTTTTCGGATGTCATATCGAACCCTAACCCTCACATAATCTCCACATGTATTCCCGTTCAGCCTCATCTCCAGGATATCCCCAGAGTTCCTCAACAAAGATTCCACTATATTCTTCTTCCAAAACCATCATGTAGCTTGTGAATTTGAATCCAAATCGGCATAAACATCATAGGCACCTCCTCCGCCTTCATGAAACCATCATACAGTGCCATAAGCACCACCATATTCCTGAAGAGCCATGGCCCTTTGAGGGAGTCCTGGATTAAGGGGTCTCCGGACAGCCGGACTATCTCCATTGGCCGGACTGATAGAATATGAAGATACAAGATTGAAGACTTCGTCTCGTGTCCGGATGGAACTCTACTTGGCATGGAAGGCAAGCTGGGTAATACGTATATGGATATCTCCTCCTTTGTAACCGACCTTGGGTAACCCTAACCCTCTCTGGTGTCTATATAAACCGGAGGGCTTTAGTCCGTAGGACAACAATCACAACATACAATCATACCATAGGGTAGCTTCTAGGGTTTAGCCTCTCCGATCTCGTGGTAGATCTACTCTTGTAACACCCATATCTTCAATATTAATCAAGCAGGACGTAGGGTTTTACCTCCATCAAGAGGGCCTGAACCTGGGTAAAAATTCGTGTCCCTTGCCTCCTGTTACCATCCGGCCTAGACGCACAGTTCGGGACCCCCTACCCGAGATCCGCCGGTTTTGACACCGACATTGGTGCTTTCATTGAGAGTTCCGCTATGCCGTTGCCACGAGGAAGGATGTCTCGTCCCGTCTTTAAAGACGGCACTATCGCTGAGGGAGCTCTGGCTATCGACCAAACTCTCCGGCTAGGTGGTTTTCTTATGACCGCCTGTTCGGCCGCTGCGCCGATGATGACTTCTCGGGTCATCGAAAGCAATCTTCACATCATCTCGGAACTCGCCGAGCAGTTAGATCCAATGGAGCTCTCTTCCCTGAACGAGCTCTTGGATCGTATCGCCGCCCTGGGAGTCGCTACAGACTATGATCAGATTGGGCCTAAACCTGATCTAAGAGAAATTAACTCCCCTCAGGTCACCCATCATGTTGCAGTGGTGGAAGAACAATGCGGCAAAACTTCATCTATCTTAAGGACTAGCTACGTCCGGATTCCCGATCCCTCCAAGCCGGATACCCGCGGAGGGGAGGATGTCACTGAAAACATCCAGGAATCCAAACTTTCGAGTTCGGAAACTCCTTGGCCACTGAGCCTTAGATTGGGTGAGGATTCGGATTTAATTCCACCCACCCACCCAAACGTACGCGATCTATCCCAAATTAGGCAAGAGCCAGCAGAGACAGTACACCATTACTGGGCCAGATTCCTCCTGGTCAAGAATAGGATAAAGGACTGCCGCAAGGAAGACGCAATTTCACTCTTCTGCAATAATTGCACGGACAAGGGAATCCTCAACG
Source organism: Triticum aestivum (assembly GCF_018294505.1). NCBI lineage: Eukaryota > Viridiplantae > Streptophyta > Magnoliopsida > Poales > Poaceae > Triticum > Triticum aestivum. The sequence continues at coordinate 564,464,172 of NC_057794.1, forward strand.
CCATAAGTCGTCGCGAAATTACATGCTTTGCCGACTTGGTGTCCATAGTACGAAAGTACTGTGCTATGGAAAGCGCCTGGAAAACCGAAATAAAATTTTGGGATAATCCGGCCCTGAATACAAATCCAGTCTGAAATAAAAGGGTGCATTATCACAATACACCTGGGTTAACTACCAAAAACCAAAAGCCCTCTACGGGGCAAGGAACCGTACTGGAGGGATGGCTCAACGGACCCTGCAAAATTCATAGTACAGCGGATGCGATACCAACGCACATCCTTAGAGCATGCTGGATACTCCGACAGGTGGCCAAAAGTGGTGAGGATCTACTCCTCCCAAAAACCACAGAGTACCACCCCAAGGACAACAGTACGGTCTTGACGGTCTTCGAGACCTTCACGTCAAATAAAAGACGGAAGTGAACACTCAGCAGCACGTCTGAAATCTGCCACATAGCAGAAACAAATCCTTGGAGTGACACGGCTATTACCTTCAATGCCAGTGACGAACCTAAATCCCGAACAGCCCGAGTACCAGCCGCACTGTTCCTCAGTCCAATCGTGGACGGCTTTCGACTCACCAAGGTACTCATGGACGGCGGCAGCGGATTAAACCTCATCTACGAAGAAACTCTTCAAAAGATGGAAATAGACTGGAGCCGCATTAAGCAAAGCAGCACAACCTTTAGAGGAATCATCCCCACTCGGGAAGCACGCTGCGCCGGAAAAATCATACTAGACGTGGTATTCGGCATGCCGGATAATTACAGGTCCGAAGAAATTACATTCCAAGTGGCCCCGTTCAGCAGCGGATACCACGCTCTATTAGGGCGGGAGGCGTTTACAATCTTCCAAGCCATACCCCATTACGGGTACATGAAGCTCAAAATGTCCGGGCCCAACGGAATCATCACTCTTGTTAGTGATCCGGACATAGCACTCCGCGCCGAAAACAAGATAGCTGCACTGGCCCTTGAGGCACTATCCGAAGCCCTAGCGGCCGAAGAACTAACCGCGCTGTGCTCCACGGTGAACAGGGACGACGTGTTTCTCGATAAAAGATCCAAGTCCACCTCCTTCAAACCGGCGGACGAAATAGTCAAATTCCAAGTCCATCCAACGGACCCTACAAAAACAGCTTCCATCGGGGCACAATTAAACCCTGATGTTGATGCCGCACTGCGAGAGTTCCTACGTGAGAACTGGGACATTTTTTCCTGGCACCCTTCACACATGCCAGGAATCCCACGCAGGTTGGCTGAACACACCCTAAATATCCTAAAAGGATTCAAGCCAGTCAAGCAGGCTCTTCGACGTTTCTCCGAGCCTAAAAGACAAGCCATGGGAGAGGAACTAGCCAAGATATTGGAGGCCGGATTCATCAGAGACATAAAACATCCGGATTGGCTAGCAAACCTGGTGATGGTGCCAAAGAAGGACAAATCCTGGTGCTTGTGCATCGACTTTAAGGACCTTAATAAGGCCTTCCCAAAGGATCCCTTCCCCTCCCCCGCATCGATCAAATCATCGATGCTACCGCAGGACACGATTCATTGTGTTTCCTCGATGCATACTCCAGCTACCATCAAATCAAAATGGCAGAGCCAGACCAAGCCGAACGGCATTCATCACACCATACGGCCCATTCTGCTTCAACACAATGCCCTTCGGGCTAAAAAACGCCGGTGCAACATATCAGCGCATGATTCAGACATGCCTGGCAAACCAGATCGGCAAAATAGTGGAGGCATACGTGGATGACGTGGTCGTTAAAACCAAGCATGTCAACACCCTAGTAGACGACTTGAGGGTCACATTCGATAACCTTCGAACATATGACATCAAGCTCAATCCGGAAAAATGCATTTTCGGCGTACCAGCAGGAAAGCTCCTAGGATTCATCGTCTCCAGTAGAGGTATTGAAGCTAATCCGGCCAAAATCCCAGCGTTGTCACAGTTGGCTACCCCAACTGACCTCAAACAAATACAAAAATTAACTGGATGTATGGCGGCTCTAAGCCGCTTTATCTCCCGCTTGGGAGAAAAGGCATTACCCCTTTATTGCCTCCTACGGCGCACCGAACACTTCGAGTGGACGGACGCTGCCACGGCCGGACTGAACGAAATAAAAGCCATATTGGCAACAAACCCAGTCCTGGCCGTGCCAAACACTGGCGAACCAATGCTATTATACATTGCGGCAACTCATCAAGTAGTAAGCGGTGCTTGTCGTCGAGCGAGAAGTGGACGGACACAAATTTCCCATTCAAAAGCCGGTTTACTACGTGTCCACTATCCTTACTCCATGCAAATCGCGGTACCCGCACTATCAAAAGATAGCGTACGCGGTATTTATGGCATCCCGGAAGCTGCGACACTACTTTCAAGAGTGTTCGATAATGGTAGCCTCGGAAGTACCACTTAACGATATTATCAATAACCGCGACGTGACGGGTCGGATCGCCAAATGGGCAATTGAGCTCCTCCCGTTCGACATAACTTACAAGGCACGGCGAGCTATTAAATTGCAAGTTTTGGCTGACTTCATCGCTGAATGGACGGAAGCCGAACTCCCTAAAGAGTACGGCACATATTCAAACTGGATCATGCACTTCGACGGCTCCCAAATGTTGGCTGGTCTGGGGGCCGGCATCGTTTTGACGTCCCCAACAGGAGACACCGTTCAATACGTATTGCAGATAAGGTATACGGACTCCAACAATGCAGCCGAATACGAGGCCCTCCTACATGGTCTCCGGATGGTAGTATCCATGGGCATTCAACGCCTCGAGGTGCGCGGGGATACAAACCTTGCAATCTCCCAAATAAATGGAGACTTTGATGCCAAGGATCCAAAAATGGCCGCTTATCGCAAAGCTATCCTAAAAATGACAGCCCGGTTCGAGGGGCTCAAATTTCACCATGTGGCTCGGGAAAACAATCAGGCGGCGGATATCCTCGCCCGCATTGGCGCAAAACGGGACGCGGTCCCTCCCAACATTTTTTTGGAAAGGCTTTTCAAGCCATCCGTAGCATGGGAAGGGGACACCGGTAACAACAGTCTGGACCCGACCAAAATACCCGATACCGAACTCCGTGACACAATCGGAGGCTCCGCCACCGAAATAACACAATCAGCCCACGAAATAATGGCCATTATTGCCCCGTGGACAGAACCATTCCTGGCCTACTTAACTAGACAGGAACTCCCGGAGGACCAAAATGAGGCACGCTGCATAGTGCGGCGATCAAAGGCCTACAGGGTCCACGAGGGAGAATTGTACAAAAAAGTGCTACCGGAGTCCTTCAACGGTGCATCTCCGAAGAGGAGGGACGGAACCTTTTGGCAGAAATTCATGCCGGACTCGGTGGTCATCACGCCGCAGCCCGGGCTCTTGTGAGCAAGGCCTTCCATACAGGATTCTATTGGCCAACGGCCCGGGCAGATGCACAGGACTTAGTCCAGCGTTGCGTCGGTTGCCAGCTCTTTGCAAATCAAAGCCACATGCCACCCACCGCCCTTCGATCAATCCCCATTACATGGCCCTTTGTGGTCTGGGGGCTTGACATGGTTGGACCCCTTAAAGGCGGAACCCACAAGAAAAAATACTTATTGGTCATGGTGGATAAATTCACCAAATGGATAGAGGCGAAACCGGTTAAAACAGCCGAATCCGGACCGGTGATAGACTTCATATCCAGGGTTGTACATCGCTACGGCGTCCCCCACAGCATCATCACTGATAACGGCACGAACTTCACGTTCGATGAGGTAAAACTCTCGTGCAGCAAAATGGGCATCAAGCTCGATTATGCTTCAGTCTACCACCCACAAACCAACGGTCAAGTCGAACGAGCAAATGGTCTTATAATGAGCGGCATTAAACCCAGACTAGTGCGCTCCTTAACAGAGTCTGACACGCACTGGGTAGAGGAGCTCGACTCCGTACTCTGGGGGCTGCGGACCACGCCGAATCGTAGTACCGGATACACACCATTTTTTATGGTGTACAGTGCAGAGGCAGTCCTGCCCTGTGACATAATTCATGACTCACCTCTAGTGCGCATGTACGAAGAAAGAGAAGCTGAGCTCGATCAGCAGGACAGTCTGGACACCTTGGAGGAAGAGCGCGACGTAGCCAAAGCCCGTTCCGCATTTTACCAGCAATAGGCTCGCAGATACCAAAGCAGAGAAGTACGAGCGAAAACTTATAACGTTGGCGAACTAGTTCTCCGGCTGCCGGATAAGAAAAAGAACAAGCTAGAGCCCAAATGGGAAGGTCCCTTCATCATTGACCAAGTTCTGACCGGCGGAGCATACCGACTGCGGGATGCATCGACTAGTCGACTCGAGCCGAACCCATGGAACACAGCCAGGCTCCGAAGATTCTACGCCTAGCACCAGACTTTATGTTAGTCCCCTCCCTTTGTCCATTTTCTGCATATGCATTGTCCGTCTTGTTTCCCTTTCTTTCTTTTATTCCTCTAGACCTTCACGGGTCACCTTGTGCCTCACTTGTACATTACAGAGGCGCTAGCCGCACTATCTACACCTGGGGGCTTCTTTCACAGAAGCTTAAATTATTTACCTGGGCATCATGCCCAACACATGCGTTATACTTCCGCATGTACCTTTTTTCACCATTATATTCATCAATATGACTTAAGTTTTGGCCAAGCTGGGTTGCCTGGCTCTTGTATTTATGCCCTACGTTCCCGTTAATTCAGCTAGGGCATATGGGGAGCACCTCTGTGATTGTTACTGCCGGGACAGCCGGACGTGTACCTCAGACTGGGTGAAGCCGAAAGCTAGCGTTCTTAAGAGAATATTCGGTCGGTGAACAAAAGATGACTTTTATTTATTAACCATATCCGCCCCCAGACGTTTTTACTGTGCTTCTTGTCGCAGTCCGGACATGCACTTTAGGGCATGCCTACCCAGGGAAAGGGACCCTTAACGGAACTATTCTCTCTGGAAGATGTTTCTTACTACCCATGTAATATAACATAACTAGTTGGGCACTTGTATGATAGAGCACTAATGACCCCTACGCCTAGTCTCCACGCATGCCCCGATTCTTATATAACCGAGAGGGTATTTGGATAAACTCCGGACTGTCGAGTCCCGAGGTTGAAGCGAAAAGGTCTGCCACGACAAACGATCTACAATCCGGCTAGAAGGCATCATATATGTCATTTTACAATTACATAGTCAATTTGACTAGTTGAATTCCTCTTCAATGCCATCCAATAGGCTGTCTAGTCTACAGTCCTATTGGGAATTCTTTGCGGCCAATTCTACTTGGCCGTAAACTAAATTCACAGGGATCTCCTTGCTATCAGGCCCCACAGGTCCGACTTCGGCCATGTGGTTCGGGTCAGCCTTCGTGTACCGTGTCTTCACCATCGCCCAAGCTTCCCTGGCGCCCTGACGGCAGGCCGATATCTTCCATAATCGGAAGCGCCGCTGTGCTCCCTTCAGCTTTTCTGCAAGCTCTCCGAGGCCTTCGGGTATGGAGACAGACGGCCACAAGGCCTGAGCAACGCCTTGCATCACCTGCGGAACTCGTTCGTGCAATTGTGCGAGCTCGGGAAGAAGATCACCCGTCGAACTAGGCATCTCCTCGGCAGGACGACCCGTTAACATACCTACAGACATAACTCCGTCAGCCAGCTTCCTCGCCGAACTCTTTTTAAGTTTGTTCACGCACTTACTAAATATGCCGCGTCGAAGCCGTCGATTCTCCTTAACAGAGTCCGACAGTTGGGCACGAACATCTTTCAGTTCCACGCCCAGCTTGGTGTTGGCATCTTGGAGATCATTCTTCTCCTGCCTCACCCTTGTAAGCACGCTCTCGCCAGCCTTCAGCTAGCGTTTGAGCTGTTGCTTATCCTTATTCACTCCAACGTCATCTGCAATTTTATCGTCAGATTGGCATGTAAAGCCGCATTCTAATATGATACTTATCATTTGATGGATATGTTACTAGAGGGGGTCTCTTTGGGCTCCCCTGCTGCGGCTAGTGTGGCCTAAAGTTGGGCTTTGCACTCCTCCAGCTCCTAGGACAGTTGAGTATTCTTTTCTGTAAGAACCTACATAACAAATGATCCTTAAATCAGTTATCCTAACTGTTTCTAGTCTCGGGGGCTACTGATATATATAATCATCAAATTTTCTCACCCGTATGTCTTTTACATACTGCTCTGTGGCTCTGGCTAAACCATCTTGAGCGGCACGGAGGTGCGCGTCTCCCGAGTTGAAGGCATCCAATGCCTCTGGGGAGAAACACGCGTCACAAAGAACAGTCCGGTGATGCATGTGGTTCATGGAACTTTCCACCTCGGAATGGGTGGCGGACAGTCTATCCGTATCCTCTGTCGGAGGAGCACCCGGCGCACGCCTTGTACTCGTTCCCACCTCTGAGTCCGGCCTTGGAGCTTGGCTTGTGGAGGCGCGATTGGTAGCCTCTCCGGGTATAGTCCGGTGAGCGCTCTTTTTCCTGAAAAGAAGTCATTGGCGTTAGTATGCCTCGGTAAATAATGTCTTATAATAAAGACGGCACGCCATACCGCTGCAATGGTGCCTCAATCCGGACTGCGGATCTTTTCAGCCTGCCTGGCCTAGCGGCCCCTTGTTGGCTAGTTGCCACGGGATCGGCCTTCTGCCCCGAGGACCTCCCCTCCAAAACATGGCTGTTATACGGCAATAAAAAGAGCACGAGGACAGATCCCTTTTTAAGTGCTGGGATTTCGGTCCTAGTCACCTGTGAGGCTAGAACTAGCCCAGGGTAATCAGCCGTAATGGCCACCAAGGTATTGTCATTGCTCCCTTGGTAAAATACCCCGTCGATCAGCTCCACGGATATGTCCGGATCCTCCTGGGAGGCCGGGTCAAGGGACCGTCCAGGGTCCTTGGGCTGTGGGGGAGGGCTGTTTATCTCCTTTACTGCCTGGCGTAGCTCCTACGATGAAATCACTAGAATGAATACTTAAACTATGGGAATACGAAACGGATGGGCGAGAAAAATCTCCGCTAGCCCAGCTCGGAGGATTGTACATGGAGAATCCGCCTTGCGGGTTGACACGGAGGAATTCCTCCTCTTCTCCCTTGTACAGAGTGGACAAGATCTTTATTAGATCAGCAGCCGATCCCGGCCCTTTGCGGCCGTGGCGGGTGGCGTCATCCTCCCCGTTGAAGTCCCACATGGGGTGGCCTCTGTACTGGAGCGGCTGCACCCCCCTCATAATGCATATAGCCATGACCTCGATCATGGTCAATCCGGATCGAGCTAAAGAGCTTATCCGGCTCATCAGATAAAGAATGTCTCGGTCGTCTTCCTCCAGGGGGGCTCCGTGGACGCCAGCTCAGGCGCTTCTTCAAAGGGGCGTTGCCAAACTCAGGAAGACCGATCCGAATAGGGTTCGGAAGGGGGACATCTTCTATATAAAACCATTCTGAAGGCTAGTCTTCGGACGTCTTCTTCGGGGTCCCGGATAGGTATCCGGTCCCAGCGATACGCCACACTTCGGCTCCGCCCACTTGATATATTGATCCCTTCTTAGAACGGGGAACAAGGCAGAATAGCTTCTTCCACAGAGTGAAATGAGCCTCGCAGCCCAAAAAAACTCGCAAAGGGCTACGAATCCCGCGATGTGCAGCAGGGGGGCAGGCGTAAGGTTGTGCAGCTGGAGGCCATAGAACTCCAGAAGCCCTTGGAGAAACGGATGGATTGCGACTCCGAGCCCTCTGACCAGATAAGGGACAAGGCACACCCGCTCTCCCTTGGAGGGATTGGGACGGCTCTTCGCTTGCTCTCCGCCATTATAGGTGGCAAGCCCGGCTCGAACTGGGACCAGGTACGCTGGGGGAAGAAATCCCTTGGACTGAAGCATCACCAATTTGCTATGCGGGATGGAGCATCTCTCCCAATCTCTAGGCTTGGAGCTAGGGGTGCGAGAGGAGGAGCTGCGTCGACCGGCCATGGTGGAATGGATCTCTGTCGGGTAGGCTCTGATGAAGACTCGGCAAGGGAGGATGATGTGATTTGGATCTGAACCCTCGTCTTTTTAAATAGGCGGCTCATTTACATAGCTAGGGGGTAAATGTGAAAACACCCTGGCTCTTCACATTCGCTCGACACGTGGAAAGTGGCCATTATTGGGCGTGGAAGCCAAGAAATACAAACCATCACAAGGAACCGGACATTATTTCGACAGGTACACAGAATTTGGAGAAGGAACCCGCCTTGCAATGCCGAAGACAACTGCGCGCCGGACTCATCGTCATTGAAGCCTGGTTCGGGGGCTACTGAGGGAGTCCTGGATTAGGGGGTCTCCGGACAGCCGGACTATCTCCATTGGCCGGACTGATAGACTATGAAGATACAAGATTGAAGACTTCATCTCATGTCCGGATGGAACTCTACTTGGCGTGGAAGGCAAGCTGGGCAATACGTATATGGATATCTCCTCCTTTGTAACCGACCTTGTGTAACCCTAACCCTCTCCGGTGTCTATATAAACCGGAGGGCTTTAGTCCGTAGGACACCAATCACAACATACAATCATACCATAGGCTAGCTTCTAGGGTTTAGCCTCTCCGATCTCGTGGTAGATCTACTCTTGTAACACCCATATCTTCAATATTAATCAAGCAGGACGTAGGGTTTTACCTCCATCAAGAGGGCCCGAACCTGGGTAAAACTTCGTGTCCCTTGCCTCCTGTTACCATCCGGTCTAGACGCACAGTTCGGGACCCCCTACCCGAGATCCACCGGTTTTGACACCGACACCCTTGCTCCACCATGCGCTCCCAATCGCCAAGGCAATCTGCCTGCACCATGATACGTCCATTTTGCATCATGCTTTTATATCGATATTTATTGCATTATGGGCTGTTATTACACATTATGTCACAATACTTATGCATATTCTCTCTTATTTTACAAGGTTTACATAAAGAGGAAGAATGCCGGCAGCTGGGATTCTGGGCTAGAAAAGGAGCAAATATAAGAGACCTATTCTGCATAGCTCCAAAAGTCCTGAAACTTCATGGAAGATGTTTTCAGAATATATAAAAAATACTGAGTGCAAGAAGTTCACCAGGGGCACACCCTGCCCACGAGGGTGGGGGCGCGCCCTACCCCCCTGGGCGCGCCCCCTACCTCGTGGGCCCCTGGTGGCCCTTCGATGTCCATCTTCTGCTATATGGAGTCTTTCGATGAGGAAAAAATCATAAGCCATCTCCTCGGACGAAACTCCGCCGCCACGAGGCGGAACCTTGGCGGATCCAATCTAGGGCTCCGGCAGAGCTGTTCTGCCTGGGAAACTTCCCTCCGGGAGGGGGAAATCATCGCCATCGTCATCACCAATGCTCCACTCATCGGGAGAGGGCAATCTCCATCAACGTCTTCACCAGCACCATCTCCTCTCAAAACCCTAGTTTATCTCTTGTATCCAATTCTTGTCTCCAAGTCCGAGATTGGTACTAGTAGGTTGCTAGTAGTGTTAATTACTCCTTGTAGTTGATGCTAGTTGGTTTATTTGGTGGAAGATCATATTTTCAGATCCTATATGCATATTTATACCCCTCTGATTATGAACATGATTATGCTTTGTGAGTAGTTATGTGTGTTCCTGAGGACATGGAGAAGTCTTGCTATTAGTAGTCATGTGAATTTGGTATTCGTTCGATATTTTGATTGTATGTTGTCTCTCCTCTAGTGGTGTTATATGAACGTCAACTACATAACACTTCACCATTATTTGGGTCTAGAGGAAGGCATTGGGAAGTAATAAGTAGATGATGGGTTGCTAGAGTGACAGAAGCTTAAACCCTAGTTTATGCGCTGCTTCGTAAGGGGCTGATTTGGATCCATATGTTTCATGCTATGGTTAGGTTTACCTTAATACTTTTGTTGTAGTTGCAGATGCTTGCAATAGAGGATAATCATAAGTGGGATGCTTGTCCAAGTAAGGACAGTACCCAAGCACCGGTCCACCCACATACCAAATTATCAAAGTACCGAACACGAATCATATGAACATGATGAAAACTAGCTTGATGATACTCCCATGTGTCCTCGGGAGCGCTTTACATCATATAAGAGTTTGTCCAGGCTTGTCATTTGCTACAAAAAGGATTGGGCCACCTTGCTGCACTTTATTTACTTTTGTTACTTGTTGCTCGTTACAAATTATCCTATCACAAAACTATCTGTTACCACTTATTTCAGTACTTGCAGAGAATACCTTGCTGGAAACCGCTTATCATTTCCTTCTGCTCCTCGTTGGGTTCAACACTCATACTTATCGAAAGGACTACAGATCCCCTATACTTGTGGGTCATCAAGACTCTTTTCTGGCGCCGTTGCCGGGGAGTGAAGCACCTTTGGTACGTGGAATTTGGTAAGGAAAAATTTATATAGTGTGCTGAAATTTACTGTCACTTGTTACTATGGAAAGTAATCCTCTGAGGGGCTTGTTCGGGGTATCTTCACCCCGACCAGTAGAGAAAATAGTTGCTCCTCAACCTACTGAACCTACTGAAAATGAAAATGTCTGCCTTGAAATTCCTTCGGGTATGATAGAAAAACTGCTAGCTAATCCTTTTGCAGGAGATGGAACACTACATCCTGATGAGCACCTAATATATGTGGATGAAGTTTGTGGATTATTTAAGCTTGCAGGTGTACCTGGAGATGTTGTTAAGAAGAAGGTCTTCCCTTTATCTTTGAAGGCAGATGCATTGACATGGTATAGGCTATGTGATGATACGGGGTCATGGAACTACAAACGATTGAAATTAGAATTTCATCATAAGTTTTATCCTATGCATCTTGTTCATCGTGATCGCAATTATATATATAATTTTTGGCCTCGCGGAGGAGAAAGCATCGCTCAAGCTTGGGGGAGGCTTAAATCAATGTTATATTCATGCCCCAATCATGAGCTCTCAAGAGAGATGATTATTCAAAATTTATATGCTCGGCTTTCTGATAACAATCGCACCATGCTCGATACTTCTTGTGCTGGCCTCTTTTATGATGAAGACTATTGAATTCAAATGGGATTTATTGGAAAGAATTAAACGCAACTCTGAAGATTAGGACCTCGACAAAGGTAAGTAGTCCGGTATGACACCTAAGTTTGATTGTGTTAAATCTTTTATGGATACCGATGTTTTCCGTAAATTTAGCACTAATATGGACTTGGCTCTGAGATAGTAGCTTCTTTCTGTGAATCTTTTGCTACTTATGTGGATCTCCCCAAGGAGAAGTGGTTTAAATATCATCCTCCCATAGAAGTTAAAGTAGTTGCACCTATTAAAGTTGAAGAAAAGACTATCACTTATAGTGATCCTATTGTTCCTACTTCTTATGTTGAGAAACCACCTTTCCCGGTTAGGATAAAAGATCATGATAAAGCTTCAACTGTGGTTCGTAAAAGCAATATTAGAACATATACACCTCCTGAGCAAGTTAAAGTTGAACCTAATATTGCTATTGTTAAAGATCTTTTGGCTGATAATATTGATGGGCATGTTATTTATTTCTATGGTGAAACTGCTAGAATCGCTAAACCTTGTGCTAAAGATAAACCTAGACCTGTGGTAGGCATGCCTGTTATTTCTGTTAAAATAGGAGATCATTGTTATCATGGCTTATGTGATATGGGTGCCAGTGCTAGTGCAATACCTATTGACCTATATAGAGAAATTATGCATGATATTGCACCGGTTGAGTTAGAAGATATTGATGTCACGATTAAACTTGCCAATAGAGATACTATTTCACCAATGGGAATTGTTAGAGATGTTGATGTCTTGTGTGGGAAAACTAAATATCCTGCTGATTTTATTGTTCTTGGTTCCCCACAAGATAGCTTTTGTCCCATTATATTTGGTAGACCATTCTTAAACACTGTTAATGCTAGGATAGATTGCAAAAAGGATGTTGTTACTATCGGTTTAGATGATATGTATCATGAATTTAATTTCTCTAAATTTAGTAGACAACACCGTGAAGAAGAATTACCTAGTAAGGATGAAATTATTGGTCTTGCTTCTATTGTTGTACCTCCTAGTGATCCTTTAGAACAATATTTGCTAGACCATGAAAATGATATGTTTATGAATGAAAGAAGGGAAATAGATGAAGTATTCTTTAAACAGGAACCTATTTTGAAACACAATTTGCCTGTTGAAATCCTAGGGGATCCTCCTCCACCCAAGGGTGATCCCGTGTTTGAGCTTAAACTGTTGCCTGATACTCTTAAATATGCTTATCTTGATGAGAAAAAGATATATCCTGTTATTATTAGTGCTAACCTTTCACAGCATGAGGAAGAGAGATTATTGAAAACTCTGAAGAAGCACTGTGCTGCTATTGGGTATACTCTTGATGATCTTAAGGGCATTAGTCCCACTCTATGTAAACATAAAATAAATTTGGAAGAAGATGCTAAACCAGTTCATGATCATCAACGATGGCTGAATCCTAAAATGAAAGAAGTGGTAAGAAAGGAAATACTAAAGCTCCATGATGTAGGTATAATCTATCCCATTGCTGATAGTCAGTGGGTAAGTCTTGTCCATTGTGTCCCTAAGAAGGGAGGTATTACTGTCGTTCCTAATGATAAAGATGAATTGATTCCTCAAAGAATTATTACAGGTTATAGGATGGTAACTGATTTCCGCAAATTAAATAAGGCCACTAAAAAGGATCATTACCCCTTACCTTTTATCGATCAAATGCTAGAAAGATTATCCAAACATACCCACTTTTGCTTTCTAGATGGTTATTCTGGTTTCTCTCAAATACCTGTGTCAGCCAAGGATCAATCAAAGACTACTTTTACTTGCCCTTTTGGTACTTTTGCTTATAGACGTATGCCTTTTGGTTTATGTAATGCAACTGCTACCTTTCAAAGATGCATGACGGCCATATTCTCTGACTTTTGTGAAAAGATTTGTGAGGTTTTCTTGCATGATTTCTCCGACTATGGGTCTTCTTTTGATGATTGCTTGAGCAACCTTGATCGAGTTTTGCAGAGATGTGAAGAAACTAATCTTGTCTTGAATTGGGAAAAGTGCCACTTTATGGTTAATGAAGGTATTGTCTTGGGGCATAAAGTTTCTGAAAGAGGTATTGAAGTTGATAAAACCAAGGTTGATGCTATTGAAAAGATGCCATGCCCCAAGGACATCAAAGGTATAAGAAGTTTCCTTGGTCATGTCGGATTTTATAGGAGGTTCATTAAGGACTTCTCAAAAATTTCTCAGCCTCTGACTAATTTATACAAAAAGATATACCATTTGTCTTTGATGATGATTGTGTAGATGAAGGAAATATGCCCTAGAGGCAATAATAAAGTTATTATTTATTTCCTTATAATCATGATAAATGTTTATTATTCATGCTAGAAGTGTATTTACCGGAAACATAATACATGTGTGAATACATAGACAAACAAAGTGTCACTAGTATGCCTCTACTTGACTAGCTCGTTAATCAAAGATGGTTATGTTTCCTAACCATGAACAATGAGTTGTTATTTGATTAACGAGGTCACATCATTAGCAGAATGATCTGATTGACATGACCCATTCCATTAGCTTAGCACCCGATCGTTTAGTATGTTGCTATTGCTTTCTTCATGACTTATACATGTTCCTATGACTATGAGATTATGCAACTCCCGTTTACCGGAGGAACACTTTGGGTACTACCAAACGTCACAACGTAACTGGGTGATTATAAAGGAGTACTACAGGTGTCTCCAATGGTCGATGTTGGGTTGGCGTATTTCGAGATTAGGATTTGTCACTCCGATTGTCGGAGAGGTATCTCTGGGCCCTCTCGGTAATACACATCACATAAGCCTTGCAAGCATTACAACTAATATGTTAGTTGTGAGATGATGTATTACGGAACGAGTAAAGAGACTTGCCGGTAACGAGATTGAACTAGGTATTGGATACCGACGATCGAATCTCGGGCAAGTAACATACCGATGACAAAGGGAACAACGTATGTTGTTATGCGGTCTGACCGATAAAGATCTTCGTAGAATATGTAGGAGCCAATATGGGCATCCAGGTCCCGCTATTGGTTATTGACCAGAGACATGTCTCGGTCATGTCTACATTGTTCTCGAACCCGTAGGGTCCGCACGCTTAAGGTTACGATGACAGTTATATTATGAGTTTATGCATTTTGATGTACCGAAGGTTGTTCGGAGTCCCGGATGTGATCACGGACATGACGAGGAGTCTCGAAATGGTCGAGACGTAAAGATTGATATATTGGAAGCCTATATTTGGATATCGGAAGTGTTCCAGGTGAAATCGGGATTTTACCGGAATACCGGGAGGGTTACCGGAACCCCCCGGGAGCTATTTGGGCCATAGTGGGCCTTAGTGGAAAAGAGAAGGGGCTGCCCTAGATGGGCTGCGCCCCCCCCCCCCCTTCCCCTAGTCCTATTAGGACTAGGAGAGGTGGCCGGCCCCCTCCTCCTCTTTTCCCCTCCGAGGAATCCTAGTTGGACTAGGATTGGAGGGGGAATCCTACTCCCAGTGGGAGTAGGACTCTCCTGCGCCTCCCCCCCTTGGCCGGCCAGCCTCCCCTCCTCTCCTCCTTTATATACGGAGGCAGGGGCACCTCTAAACACACAAGTTGACACAAGTTGATCCACGTGATCTATTCCTTAGCCGTGTGCGGTGCCCCCTGCCACCATATTCCTCGATAATACTGTAGTGGAGTTTAGGCGAAGCCCTGCTGCTGTAGTTCATCAAGATCGTCACCACGCCGTCGTGCTGACGAAACTCTTCCCCGACACTTTGCTGGATCGGAGTCCGGGGATCGTCATCGAGCTGAACGTGTGCTCGAACTCGGAGGTGCCGTAGTTTCGGTACTTGATCGGTTGGATCGAGAAGACGTACGACTACTTCCTCTACGTCGTGTCATCGCTTCCGCAGTCGGTCTGCGTTGGGTACGTAGACAATACTCTCCCCTCGTTGCTATGCATCATATGATCCTGTGTGTGCGTAGGAAAATTTTTGAAATTACTACGAAACCCAACAGTGGCATCCGAGCCTAGGTTATTTATGTTGATGTTATATGCACGAGTAGAACACAAGTGAGTTGTGGACGATACAAGTCATACTGCCTACCAGCATGTCATACTTTGGTTCGGCGGTATTGTTGGACGAGACGACCCGGACCAACCTTACGCGTACGCTTACGCGAGACCGGTTCCCTCGACGTGCTTTGCACAGAGATGGCTTGCGGGCGATTGTCTCTCCAACTTTAGTTGAACCAAGTATGGCTACGCCCGGTCCTTGCGAAGGTTAAAACGGAGTCTATTTGACAAACTATCGTTGTGGTTTTGATGCGTAGGTGAGATTGGTTCTTACTTAAGCCCGTAGCAGCCACGTAAAACATGCAACAACAAAGTAGAGGACGTCTAACTTGTTTTTGCAGGGCATGTTGTGATGTGATATGGTCAAGGCATGATGCTGAATTTTATTGTATGAGATGATCATGTTTTGTAACCGAGTTATCGGCAACTGGCAGGAGCCATATGGTTGTCGCTTTATTGTATGCAATGCAATCGCGATGTAATGCTTTACTTTATTACTAAACGGTAGTGATAGTCGTGGAAGCATAAGATTGGCGAGACGACAACGATGCTACGATGGAGATCAAGGTGTCGCGCCGGTGTCAATGGTGATCATGACGGTGCTTCGGAGATGGAGATCACAAGCACAAGATGATGATGACCATATCATATCACTTATATTGATTGCATGTGATGTTTATCTTTTTATGCATCTTATCTTGCTTTGATTGACGGTAGCATTATAAGATGATCTCTCACTAAATTATCAAGAAGTGTTCTCCCTGAGTATGCACCGTTGCCAAAGTTCATCGTGCCCAGACACCACGTGATGATCGGGTGTGATAAGCTCTACGTCCATCTACAACGGGTGCAAGCCAGTTTTGCACACGCAGAATACTCAGGTTAAACTTGACGAGCCTAGCATATGCAGATATGGCCTCGGAACACGGAGACCGAAAGGTCGAGCGTGAATCATATAGTAGATATGATCAACATAACGATGTTCACCATTGAAAACTACTCCATCTCACGTGATGATCGGTCATGGTTTAGTTGATTTGGATCACGTAATCACTTAGAGGATTAGAGGGATGTCTATCTAAGTGGGAGTTCTTAAATAATATGATTAATTGAACTTAAATTTATCATGAACTTAGTACCTGATAGTATCTTGCTTGTTTATGTTGATTGTAGATAGATGGCTCGTGCTGTTGTTCCGTTGAATTTTAATGCGTTCCTTGAGAAAGCAAAGTTGAAAGATGATGGTAGCAATTACACGGACTGGGTCCGTAACTTGAGGATTATCCTCATTGCTGCACAGAAAAATTACGTCCTGGAAGCACCGCTGAGTGCCAGGCCTGCTGCTGGAGCAACACCAGATGTTATGAACGTCTGGCAGAGCAAAGCTGATGACTACTCGATAGTTCAGTGTGCCATGCTTTACGGCTTAGAATCGGGACTTCAATGACGTTTTGAACGTCATGGAGCATATGAGATGTTCCAGGAGTTTAAGTTAATATTTCAAGCAAATGCCCGAATTGAGAGATATGAAGTCTCCAATAAGTTCTATAGCTGCAAGATGGAGGAGAACAGTTCTGTCAGTGAGCATATACTCAAAATGTCTGGGTATAATAATCACTTGATTCAATTGGGAGTTAATCTTCCGGATGATTGCGTTATTGACAGAATTCTCCAATCACTGCCACCAAGCTACAAGAGCTTCGTGATGAACTATAATATGCAAGGGATGAACAAGACTATTCCCGAGCTCTTCGCAATGCTGAAAGCTGCGGAGGTAGAAATCAAGAAGGAGCATCAAGTGTTGATGGTTAACAAGACCACTAGTTTCAAGAAAAAGGGCAAAGGGAAGAAAAAGGGGAACTTCAAGAAGAACGGCAAGCAAGTTGCTGCTCAAGAGAAGAAACCCAAGTCTGGACCTAAGCCTGAAACTGAGTGCTTCTACTGCAAGCAGACTGGTCACTGGAAGCGGAACTGCCCCAAGTATTTGGCGGATAAGAAGGATGGCAAGGTGAACAAAGGTATATGTGATATACATGTTATTGATGTGTACCTTACTAGAGCTCGCAGTAGCACCTGGGTATTTGATACTGGTTCTGTTGCTAATATTTGCAACTCGAAACAGGGACTACGGAATAAGCGGGCACTGGCAAAGGACGAGGTGACGATGCGCGTGGGAAACGGTTCCAAAGTCGATGTGATCGCAGTCGGCACGCTACCTCTACATCTACCTTCGGGATTGATATTAGACCTAAGTAATTGTTATTTGGTGCCAGCGTTGAGCATGAACATTATATCTGGATCTTGTTTAATGCGAGACGGTTATTCATTTAAATCAGAGAATAATGGTTGTTCTATTTATATGAGTAATATCTTTTATGGTCATGCACCCTTGTAGAATGGTCTATTCTTATTGAATCTCGATAGTAGTAATACACATATTCATAATGTTGAAGCCAAAAGATGCAGAGTTGATAATGAAAGTGCAACTTATTTGTGGCACTGTCGTTTAGGTCATATCGGTATAAAGCGCATGAAGAAACTCCATGCTGATGGTCTTTTGGAACCACTTGATTATGAATCACTTGGTACTTGCGAACCGTGCCTAATGGGCAAGATGACTAAAACACCGTTCTCCGGTACTATGGAGAGAGCAACAGATTTGTTGGAAATCATACATACCGATGTATGTGGCCCGATGAATATTGAGGCTCATGGCGGATATCGTTATTTTCTCACCTTCACAGATGATTTAAGCAGATATGGGTATATCTACTTAATAAAACATAAGTCTGAAACATTTG
The DNA here is from genome assembly GCF_018294505.1 of Triticum aestivum. Classification (NCBI taxonomy): domain Eukaryota; kingdom Viridiplantae; phylum Streptophyta; class Magnoliopsida; order Poales; family Poaceae; genus Triticum; species Triticum aestivum. Next base: position 564,482,113 of record NC_057794.1, read on the forward strand.
AAAAGTTCAAAGAATTTCAGAGTGAAGTTGAAAATCATCGTAACAAGAAAATAAAGTTTCTACGATCTGATCGTGGAGGAGAATATTTGAGTTACGAGTTTGGTGTACATTTGAAAAACTGTGGAATAGTTTCGCAACTCACGCCACCCGGAACACCACAGCGTAATGGTGTGTCCGAACGTCGTAATCGTACTTTACTAGATATGGTGCGATCTATGATGTCTCTTACTGATTTACCGCTATCATTTTGGGGATATGCTTTAGAGACGGCCGCATTCACGTTAAATAGGGCACCATCAAAATCCGTTGAGACGACGCCTTATGAACTGTGGTTTGGCAAGAAACCAAAGTTGTCGTTTCTTAAAGTTTGGGGCTGCGATGCTTATGTGAAAAAGCTTCAACCTGATAAGCTCGAACCCAAATCGGAGAAATGTGTCTTCATAGGATACCCAAAGGAAACTGTTGGGTACACCTTCTATCACAGATCCGAAGGCAAGACATTCGTTGCTAAGAATGGATCATTTCTAGAGAAGGAGTTTCTCTCGAAAGAAGTGAGTGGGAGGAAAGTAGAACTTGACGAGGTAACTGTACCTGCTCCCTTACTGGAAAGTAGTTCATCACAGAAAACTGTTTCAGTGACACCTACACCAGTTAGTGAGGAAGCCAATGATAATGATCATGAAACTTCAGATCAAGATACTACTGAACCTCGTAGATCAACCAGAGTAAGATCCGCACCAGAGTGGTACGGTAATCCTGTTCTGGAGGTCATGCTACTAGATCATGATGAACCTACGAACTATGAAGAAGCGATGGTGAGCCCAGATTCCGCAAAGTGGCTTGAAGCCATGAAATCTGAGATGGGATCCATGTATGAGAACAAAGTATGGACTTTGGTTGACTTGCCCGATGATCGGCAAGCAATTGAGAATAAATGGATCTTTAAGAAGAAGACTGACGCTGATGGTAATGTTACTGTCTACAAAGCTCGACTTGTCGCAAAAGGTTTTCGGCAAGTTCAAGGGATTGACTACGATGAGACCTTCTCACCCGTAGCGATGCTTAAGTCCGTCCGAATCATGTTAGCAATTGCCGCATTTTATGATTATGAAATTTGGCAGATGGATGTCAAAACTGCATTCCTGAATGGATTTCTGGAAGAAGAGTTGTATATGATGCAACCAGAAGGTTTTGTCGATCCAAAGGGAGCTAACAAAGTGTGCAAGCTCCAGCGATCCATTTATGGACTGGTGCAAGCCTCTCGGAGTTGGAATAAACGTTTTGATAGTGTGATCAAAGCATTTGGTTTTATACAGACTTTCGGAGAAGCCTGTATTTACAAGAAAGTGAGTGGGAGCTCTGTAGCATTTCTGATATTATATGTGGATGACATATTACTGATTGGAAATGATATAGAATTTCTGGATAGCATAAAGGGATACTTGAATAAAAGTTTTTCAATGAAAGACCTCGGTGAAGCTGCTTACATATTAGGCATTAAGATCTATAGAGATAGATCAAGACGCTTAATTGGACTTTCACAAAGCACATACCTTGACAAAATTTTGAAGAAATTCAAAATGGATCAAGCAAAGAAAGGATTCTTGCCTGTATTACAAGGTATGAAGTTGAGTAAGACTCAATGCCCGACCACTGCAGAAGATAGAGAGAATATGAAAGATGTTCCCTATGCATCAGCCATAGGCTCTATCATGTATGCAATGCTGTGTACCAGACCTGATGTGTGCCTTGCTATAAGTTTAGCAGGGAGGTACCAAAGTAATCCAGGAGTGGATCACTGGACAGCGGTCAAGAACATCCTGAAATACCTGAAAAGGACTAAGGATATGTTTCTCGTATATGGAGGTGACAAAGAGCTCACCGTAAAAGGTTACGTTGATGCAAGCTTTGACACTGATCCGGACGATTCTAAATCGCAAACCGGATACGTGTTTACATTAAACGGTGGAGCTGTCAGTTGGTGCAGTTCTAAACAAAGCGTTGTAGCGGGATCTACATGTGAAGCGGAATACATAGCTGCTTCGGAAGCAGCAAATGAAGGAGTCTGGATGAAGGAGTTCATATCCGATCTAGGTGTCATACCTAGTGCATCGGGTCCAATGAAAATCTTTTGTGACAATACTGGTGCAATTGCCTTGGCAAAGGAATCCAGATTTCACAAAAGGACCAAACACATCAAGAGACGCTTCAACTCCATCCGGGATCTAGTCCAGGTGGGAGACATAGAGATTTGCAAGATACATACGGATCTGAATGTTGCAGACCCATTGACTAAGCCTCTTCCACGAGCAAAACATGATCAGCACCAAGGCTCCATGGGTGTTAGAATCATTACAGTGTAATCTAGATTATTGACTCTAGTGCAAGTGGGAGACTGAAGGAAATATGCCCTAGAGGCAATAATAAAGTTATTATTTATTTCCTTATAATCATGATAAATGTTTATTATTCATGCTAGAAGTGTATTTACCGGAAACATAATACATGTGTGAATACATAGACAAACAAAGTGTCACTAGTATGCCTCTACTTGACTAGCTCGTTAATCAAAGATGGTTATGTTTCCTAACCATGAACAATGAGTTGTTATTTGATTAACGAGGTCACATCATTAGCAGAATGATCTGATTGACATGACCCATTCCATTAGCTTAGCACCCGATCGTTTAGTATGTTGCTATTGCTTTCTTCATGACTTATACATGTTCCTATGACTATGAGATTATGCAACTCCCGTTTACCGGAGGAACACTTTGGGTACTACCAAACGTCACAACGTAACTGGGTGATTATAAAGGAGTACTACAAGTGTCTCCAATGGTCGATGTTGGGTTGGCGTATTTCGAGATTAGGATTTGTCACTCCGATTGTCGGAGAGGTATCTCTGGGCCCTCTCGGTAATACACATCACATAAGCCTTGCAAGCATTACAACTAATATGTTAGTTGTGAGATGATGTATTACGGAACGAGTAAAGAGACTTGCCGGTAACGAGATTGAACTAGGTATTGGATACCGACGATCGAATCTCGGGCAAGTAACATACCGATGACAAAGGGAACAACGTATGTTGTTATGCGGTCTGACCGATAAAGATCTTCGTAGAATATGTAGGAGCCAATATGGGCATCCAGGTCCCGCTATTGGTTATTGACCAGAGACGTGTCTCGGTCATGTCTACATTGTTCTCGAACCCGTAGGGTCCGCACGCTTAAGGTTACGATGATAGTTATATTATGAGTTTATGCATTTTGATGTACCGAAAGTTGTTCGGAGTCCCGGATGTGATCACGGACATGACGAGGAGTCTCGAAATGGTCGAGACGTAAAGATTGATATATTGGAAGCCTATATTTGGATATCGGAAGTGTTCCAGGTGAAATCGGGATTTTACCGGAATACCGGGAGGGTTACCGGAACCCCCCGGGAGCTATTTGGGCCATAGTGGGCCTTAGTGGAAAAGAGAAGGGGCTGCCCTAGATGGGCTGCGCCCCCCCCCCTTCCCCTAGTCCTATTAGGACTAGGAGAGGTGGCCGGCCCCCTCCTCCTCTTTTCCCCTCCGAGGAATCCTAGTTGGACTAGGATTGGAGGGGGAATCCTACTCCCAGTGGGAGTAGGACTCTCCTGCGCCTCCCCCCCTTGGCCGGCCAGCCTCCCCTCCTCTCCTCCTTTATATACGGAGGCAGGGGCACCTCTAAACACACAAGTTGACACAAGTTGATCCACGTGATCTATTCCTTAGCCGTGTGCGGTGCCCCCTGCCACCATATTCCTCGATAATACTGTAGCGGAGTTTAGGCGAAGCCCTGCTGCTGTAGTTCATCAAGATCGTCACCACGCCGTCGTGCTGACGAAACTCTTCCCTGACACTTTGCTGGATCGGAGTCCGGGGATCGTCATCGAGCTGAACGTGTGCTCGAACTCGGAGGTGCCGTAGTTTCGGTACTTGATCGGTTGGATCGAGAAGACGTACGACTACTTCCTCTATGTCGTGTCATCGCTTCCGCAGTTGGTCTGTGTTGGGTACGTAGACAATACTCTCCCCTCGTTGCTATGCATCACATGATCCTGTGTGTGCGTAGGAAATTTTTTGAAATTACTACGAAACCCTACAGTAGAAGCATTTGAAATACTTAAGAAAGCATTGATCTCTGCACCTATTGTTCAGCCACCTGATTGGAATTTACCCTTTGAAATTATGTGCGATGCTAGTGATTATGATGTAGGTGTTGTTCTAGGGCAAAGAGTTGATAAGAAATTAAACGTTATTCAATATGCTAGTAAAACCCTAGACAATGCTCAAAGAAATTATGCTACTACTGAAAACGAATTCTTAGCAGTTGTATTTGCTTGTGATAAGTTCAGACCTTATATTGTTGATTCTAAAGTAACTATTCACACTAATCATGCTGCTATTAAATATCTTATGGAAAAGAAAGATGCTAAACCTAGACTTATTAGATGGTTTCTCTTGCTACAAGAATTTGACTTACATATTGTTGATAGAAAGGGAGCTAAGAAACCCATTGCAGACAACTTGTCTAGGTTAGAAAAGGTGCTTGATGACCCACTACCTATTGATGATAGCTTTCCTGATGAGCAAATAAATGTCATAAATGCTTCTCATACTGCTCCATGGTATGCTGATTATGCTAATTACATTGTTGCCAAGTTCATACCACCTAGTTTCACATACCATCAAAAGGAAAAGTTCTTCTATGATTTGAGGCATTACTTTTGGGATGACCCACATCATTATAAAGAAGGAGTAGATGGTGTTATTAGACGTTGTGTACCTGAGCATGAACAGGAACAGATCCTACGCAAGTGTCACTCCGAAGCTTATGGAGGACACCATGCTGGAGATAGAACTGCACATAAGGTATTGCAATCTGGTTTTTATTGGCCTACTCTCTTCAAGGATGCCCGTAAGTTTTTCTTATCTTGTGATGAATGTCAAAGAATTGGTAATATTAGTAGACGTCAAGAAATTCCTATGAACTATTCACTCATTATTGAACCATTTGATGTTTGGGGCTTTGACTATATGGGACCTTTTCCTACCTCTAATGGATATACACATATTTTAGTTGCTGTTGATTACGTTACTAAGTGGGTAGAAGCTATTCCAACTAGTAGTGTTGATCATAACACTTCTATTAAAATGATTAAAGAAGTTATTTTTCCAAGATTTGGAGTCCCTAGATATTTAATGACTGACGGTGGTTCACATTTTATTCATGGTGCTTTCCGTAAAATGCTTGCTAAGTATGATGTTAATCATAGAATTGCATCCCCTTAGCACCCTCAGTCTAGTGGTCAAGTAGAATTGAGTAATAGAGAGCTCAAATTAATTTTGCAAAAGACTGTTAATAGGTCTAGAAAGAATTGGTCCAAGAAACTTGATGATGCATTATGGGCCTATAGAACTGCATATAAAAATCCTATGGGTATGTCTCTGTATAAAATGGTTTATGGAAAAGCATGTCACTTACCTCTCGAACTAGAACACAAGGAATATTGGGATATTAAAGAGCTCAATTATGATTTTAAACTTGCCGGTGAGAAGAGGTTATTTGATATTAGCTCACTCGATGAATGGAGAACCCAAGCCTACTGATACGTCTCCAACGTATCTATAATTTTTGATTGCTCCATGCTATATTATCTACTGTTTTGGACATTATTGGGCTTTATTATTCCCTTTAATATTATTTTTGGGACTAATCAATTAACCAGAGGCCCAACCCAGAATTGCTGTTTTTTGCCTATTTAGGGTTTCGAAGAAAAGGAATATCAGACGGAGTCCAAACGGAATGAAACCTTCGGGAACGTGATTTTCTCAACGAACAAGACCCGGGAGACTTGGACCCTACGTCAAGAAAGAAAAGAGGAGGCCACCAGGTAAGGGGGCGCGCCCACCCCCACCAGACGCGTCCTCCACCCTCATGGGCCCCTTGTTGCTCCACCGACGTACTCCTTCCTCCTATATATATCCATGTACCCCCGAACAATCAGATACGGAGCCAAAAACCTAATTCCACCGCCGCAACTTTCTGTATCCACGAGATCCCATCTTGGGGCCTGTTCCGGAGCTCCGCCGAAGGGGGCATCGATCACGGAGGGCTTCTACATCAACACCATAGCCCCTTCGATGAAGTGTGAGTAGTTCACCTCAGACCTACGGGTCCATAGTTAGTAGCTAGATGGCTTCTTCTCTCTTTTTGGATCTCAATACAATGTTCTCCCCCTCTCTTGTGGAGAACTATTCGATGTAATCTTCTTTTTGTGGTGTGTTTGTTGAGACCGATGAATTGTGGGTTTATGATCAAGTCTATCTATGAATAATATTTGAATCTTCTCTGAATTCTTTTATGTATGATTGGTTATCTTTGCATGTCTCTTTGAATTATCAGTTTGGTTTGGCCTACTAGATTGATCTTTCTTGCAATGGGAGAAGTGCTTAGCTTTGGGTTCAATCTTGTGGTGTCCTTTCCCAGTGACAGTAGGGGCAGCAAGGCACGTATGATATTGTTGCCATCGAGGATAACAAGATGGGGTTTTCTTCATATTGCATGAGTCTATCCCTCTACATCATGTCATCTTGCTTAAAGCGTTACTTTGTTTTTAACTTAATACTCTAGATGCATGCTGGATAGCGGTCGATGAGTGGAGTAATAGTAGTAGATGCAGGCAGGAGTCGGTCTACTTGTCTCGGACGTGATGCCTATATACATGATCATGCCTAGATATTCGCATAACTATGCTCAATTCTGTCAATGCTCAACAGTAATTTGTTCACCCACTTTAGAATACTTATGCTCTTGAGAGAAGCCACTAGTGAAACCTATGGCTCCCGGGTCTATCTTTATCATATTGATCTCCTACTACTTAGTTATTTCCTTTGCTATTTACTTTGCCTTTATTTTACTTTGCATCTTTTATCATAAAAATACCAAAAATATTATCTTATCATATCTATCAGATCTCACTCTCGTAAGTGGCCTTATAAGGATTGACAACCCCTATTTGTGTTCGTTGCGAGGATTTATTTGTTTTGTACAGGTGCGACGGAATTGCGTGTAGCCTCCTACTGGATTGATACCTTGGTTCTCAAAAACTGAGGTAAATATTTACGCTACTTTGCTGCATCATCCCTTCCTCTTGGGGAAACCAACGCAACACTCAAGAGGTAGCAAGAAGGATTTCTGGCGCCGTTGTCGGGGAGGTCTACGCAAAAGTCAACATTCCAAGTACCCATCACATACCCTTATCTCCCGCATTACATTATTTGACATTTGCCTCTTGTTTTCCTCTCCCCCCACTTCACCCTTGCCGTTTTATTTACCCTCTCTCTCTATCCTCCCTCTCCCTCTCTATTTGCCTCTTTTTATCCGCTTGCCCAATGCTGAATCTTGTGAAATTAATACTGCTTTGCTGAATCTTGTCATGAAAGATCCGTTTTCCGGCCTTCCTAGTGAAGATGCCGCTACCCATCTAAATAGCTTCGTTGATTTGTGTGATATGCAAAATAAGAAAGATGTGGATAATGATATTGTTAAATTGAAGCCATTTCCTTTTTCGCTTAGAGATCGTGCTAAAGCTTGGTTTTCGTCTTTGCCTAAAAATAGTATTGATTCATGAAACAAGTGCAAAGATGCTTTTATCTCTAAGTATTTTCCTCCCGCTAAGATCATCTCTCTTAGAAACGATATTATGAATTTTAAGCAACTTGATCATGAACATGTTGCACAAGCTTGGAAGAGAATGAAATTAATGATACGTAATTGCCCTACTCATGGTTTAAATTTGTGGATGATTATACAAAATTTTTATGCCGGATTGAATTTTTCTTCTAGAAATCTTTTAGATTCGGCCGTGGGAAGCACTTTTATGGAAATCACTTTAGGAGAAGCTACTAAACTCCTAGATAATATTATGGTTAATTATTCTCAATGGCATACTCAAAGATCTACTAATAAAAAGGTGCATGCGATAGAAGAAATTAATGTTTTGAGTGGAAAGATGGATGAAGTTATGAAATTGTTTGCTAATAAGAGTGTTTCTTCTGATCCTAAGGATATGCCCTTGTCTACTTTGATTGAGAATAATAATGAATCTATGGATGTGAATTTTGTTGGTAGGAACAATTTTGGTAACAACGCGTATAGAGGAAATTTTAATCCTAGGCCTTATCCTAGTAATCCTTCTAATAATTATGGTAATTCCTACAACAATTATGATGGAAATTATAATAAGATGCCCTCTGATTTTGAATCTAATATTAAAGAATTTATTGCTTCGCAAAAAAAATTAATGCTATGATTGAAGCAAATTTCTTAAGATTGATGATTTGGCTAGGAACGTTGATATAATTTCTCTTGATGTTGATTATTTGAAACTTATATCTATTCCACCTAAGCATGATATCAATGAGTCTCTCAAAGCCATGAGAATTTCCATTGATGAGTGCAAATAAAGAACTGCTAGGATGCGTGCTAAGAAAGATGCCTTTATAAGAGCATGTTCTTCTAGTTCCTATGAAAATAAAGATGAAGATCTAAAAGTTATTGATGTGTCCCCTATTAAATCTTTGTTTTGCAATATGAATCTTGATAATTATGGGACTGAATATGATCCACCTTTACCTAGAAGGTGTTCCAAGAATTTGGAATTTTTTGATCTTGATGCTAAATTTGATAAAAGTGGGATTGAAGAAATTAAAACCCTAGATGTTGCTAAACCCGCTATTATGGATTTCAAGGAATTTAACTATGAAAATGGCTCTTTGATTGATTGTATTTCCTTGTTGCAATCCGTGCTAAATTCTCCTCATGCTTATAGTCAAAATAAAGCGTTTATGAAGTGGAAACCCATCCTTTTGTTGTGGTTATCAATTTTACTTCCAGGCACAATAATGAACAGTGGACTCTAGTATCTGTTTATGGGCCTTGTCAAGGTAAACCTAGGGACATTTTTGTTAATTGGCTCTATCATTTGAATATTCCTGTTGAGGATAACTGGCTATTCCTAGGAGATTTTGATTTTATCAGATCAATTGAAAATAGGAATCTGCCAGGAGGGGATCTTAATGACATTTTCATTTTAATGAGATTATTGGGCACCTAGGTCTGCTTGAGCTACCTTTGAAGGGCAGATCCTACACCTGGTCCAATATGCAGGATGCTCCACTTTTAGAGCAGCTTGACTGGTTTTTTACCTCAACCAACTGGATTTCTTGCTATCCTTTTACTCAAGTGCTGCCTTTGGCCAAGACTGCCTCTGACCATGTCCCTTGTGTGGTTGTCATCAGCACAAACATTCCTAAAGCTAATATCTTCAGGTTTGAGAATTTCTGGGTTAAAATGGAGGGATTTTATGGCTGTGTGATGCAGTCTTGGGAGAAACCCTCAAGGAAAACACATATATCTGCTATTATTACTGATAAACTGAAAACTCTCAGGCGGGATCTGAAGAAATGGAAGCTTGGGATTTCTAAGCTTAAATTTTTGATTGATAAATGTAATAAGGTGGTGATCATCCTGGATAATCTTGAGGAGTTGAGGCCCTTGTTTAGGAAAGAATTTAATTTCAGGAAGATTGTTAAACTGCATGTGGAGCATCTGCTGCATCTTTGGTTCTTGTACTGGAAAAAAAGGTGCAGAATCAGATATATCAAAGTGGGGGAGGAGAATACTAAATTCTTCCATGCAATGGCTACTAAAAGACACAAAAGAAACTCTATTGCTAGTCTTCAACTGCAGGATGGTACAGTAATCTCTGAACATAGTCAGATGGAAGGCATTATTTGGTCTGCTTTCAAGGGGAGAATGGGCACTTCTAGAGGAATTAATATGGGTTTTGATTTATGCACCCTACTTAAACCTGTTCCTGGCTTAGATGCTTTAACCAAGCCCTTCACAGTAGAGGAGATTGAGAATGTGGTGAAGCTCATGCCAGTGGACAAGGCCCCTGGACCTGATGGTTTTAATGGTCTATTTTTTAAGAAATGCTGGCCTCTTATTAGCAAGGAGCTTATTGCTCTTGCTCAGGAGTTTTATGATGGTTCTGCACATCTTGCTAATTTGAAATCCTCCTATATTACCTTGATCCCTAAAAAGCTTGCTCCTGAGGGGGGATTATAGGCCTTTGTCTTTAACTGGATTGGGGGTTAAATTCCTTTCTAAGATTGTTGCCAACAGGTTCCAAGAGCTCATTATGGAATGCATTCATAAAAAACAGTATGGCTTCATTAAATCAAGAACAATTCAGGATTGTATTGGATGGACTTTGGAGTATTTACATCAATGTCATCAATCAAAGAGGCCTATTCTCACCCTAAAGCTTGATTTTGAAAAAGCCTTTGACTCCATTGAGCACTCTGTTATTATTTAGATCATGAATTATAAGGGCTTTAATGAGAAATGGATTGGTTGGATTAGGGAGCTTTTGACTACTGGTTCTTCAGTGTTGCTTAATGGTGTGCCTGGCAAGCAATTCTTGTGCAAGAAGGGGGTCAGGCAAGGTGATCCTGTCTCACCTCTTCTCTTTGTTTTGGCTGCTGATCTGCTGCAGTCAGTTGTTAATGAGATGCATGCCAAGGGTGATCTGCAGCTGTCAATTCCATGCCATGATAAAGATTATCCAATCATTCAATATGTTGATGACACATTGATAATTGTGCCTGCTGTGGATAGTCAATTGCTGGCTCTAAAGAGAATGTTGTTGGTCTTCTCTCAATCCACTGGACTGGATGTTAACTATCATAAATCTTGCATGATCCCAATTAATGTTTCTCAAGAGGACACAAAGAGATTGGCTGATATTTTTGGTTGTCAAGTAGGAACTATGCCTTTTACTTACCTGGGTCTTCCTGTTGGCACTACTAAGCCTAAAATGATTGATCTTATGCCCTTGGTGAATTGCATGGAAAGAAGAATGACTGCTAGCTCCTCCTTTTGGCCCAAGGAGGGAGGCTCTAGTACTTAAACTCTGCTCTGTCATCTCTTCCTATTTTTCCCTGTGCAGTTTGCTGATTAATCCTGGAATTTTAAAGCAGTTGCAAAGGATTCAAAGGCAGTGTTTGTGGAGAAAGAACAGACAAGAGCCTACCCCCTCTTTGGCTGCTTGGGAACTGATCTGCAGGCCTAAAAATAGAGGTGGGTTGGGTATTTTGAATCTTGGAATTCAGAATGTTGGCTTGCTTCTCAAACACTTGAATAAGTTCTTCAATAGGGTTGTTGTTCCTTGGGTTAATCTTGTCTAGAATTCTTACTATCATGGAGTTGTACCACAGGGTACATCTTCATGTGGATCTTTTTGGTGGAAGGATGTCCTCAAGTTGGTGGACCATTTCAGAGAGGTGACATGGATTAAGGTCAATCAGGGGGATACTGCTTTATTCTGGTCTAAAAATGGCAGCTAGGAAATTCTGTTACCCCCTTACAGCAAAGATTCCCTAGGCTCTTTTCTTACTGCAAAGATGCTCTCTCAACTATCAAAGAGGCCTTGGCTTGTTCAGACTTGATTTCTTGGTTTAATTTGCCTTTATCTGAGCAGGCTTACATGGAGTTTCTTTCTCTTAAAGATTTGCTGCTGCATCATGTAGTTGAACCATCTGCAATGGATGTGTGGTACTGGCATGGATCTGATAAATTCTATACCCCCAAGAGGTTTTACATCCAAATGCATTTGAATCTGCCATTTAATCCCCTTTTGAACTGGATTTGGTCAAGCTCTTGCACAATGAAAATAAAGGTTTTTGCCTGGATGATGATCATGGACAGGTTGAATACTAAGGACATGGTTGAGAGAAGGCATTGGCATATTGAAGATGGGATCTCTTGTGTGCTCTGTCATTTGCAGGTCAGGGAAGATAGGGATCACCCCTTTTTCAATTGTCTCTTTAGCCAGCGTGTGTGGAATTACCTTCAGATTGATTGGTCTCAAGGTATCAACAAGACAGAAATTGCAGTCAATGCCAGAAGGGACTTCAATAATCCTTTCTTTGCGAAGTGGTGTTCACTGCTTGCTGGAATATTTGGCTGATTAGGAATGCAAAAGTCTTTAGGCATATTAGACCTAGCTTCAATCATTGGATGAGATCTTTTGTACATGACATATCTTTACTCTCCTTTAGGATTAAGCCTAGATTCAAGGATAGCCTTGTTCGTTGGGTAACTTCTCTTCCCCCTTGATGTTCTTTCACCTTTTTTATTCCTTAGTTTAGGCTTTTTCTTTGGGGTTATTCTTCATAACCTTGTACATATTGTAACTTTATGGGTTGGAATAAAATGATAGGTTGTGGGGTTTTTCCCTACAGTGCACAGTCAAAAAAAATCTTATGAAGAAAAACTTGAATTGGAAGTTTCTATCCCTAGAAAACTTTATGATGAGTGGGAACCAACTATTAAAATTAAAATTAAAGATCATGAATGCTATGCTTTATGTGATTCGGGTGCTAGTGTTTTCACGATTCCAAAGACTTTGTGTGATTTGTTAGGTTCCCGTGATTTTGATGATTGCTCTTTAAACTTGCACCTTGCGGATTCCACTACTAAGAAACCTATGGGAAGAATTAATGATGTTCTTATTGTTGCAAATAGTAATTATGTGCCCATAGATTTTATTGTTCTTGACATAGATTGCAATCCTTCATGTCCTATTATTCTTGGTAAACCTTTCCTTAGAACGATTGGTGCAATTATTGGTATGAAGGAAGGAAATATTAGATTCCAATTTCCATTAAGGAAAGGCATGGAACACTTTCCTAGAAAGAAAATTAAATTACCTTATGAATCTATTATGAGAGCCACTTATGGATTGCCTACCAAAGATGGCAATACCTAGATCTATTCTTGCTTGTTATGCCTAGCTAGGGGCATTAAATGATAGCGCTTGTTGGGAGGCAACCCAATTTTATTTTTATTACTTGCTTTTTGCTCCTGTTTAGTAATAAATAATTTATATAGCCTCTGTTTTGGTTGTGTTTTTTGTGTTTAATTAGTGTTTGTGCCAAGTAGAACCATTGGGAAGACTTGGGGAAAGTCTTGTTGAACTTGATGTAAAAAACAGAAACTTTAGCGCTCACGAGAACTGCTGTCATTTTTATTTGGAAAGTGCTATTTAGTTAATTCTTTTTTCATATGATTAATAGATAAATTCCTCACGTCCAGCAATTTATTTTAGAATTTTTGGTGTTCCAGATCTTGCCCTAGATACAAATTACTACAGACTGTTCTGTTTTTGACAGATTCTGTTTTTCGTGTGTTGTTTGCTTATTTTGATGAATCTATGGCTAGTAAAATAGTTTATAAACCATAGAGAAGTTTTAATACAGTAGGTATAACACCAACATAAATAAATAATGAGTTCATTACAGTACCTCGAAGTGGTCTTTTATTTTCTTTCGCTAATGGAGCTCACGAGATTTTCTACTTTAAGTTTTGTGTTGCGAAGTTTTCAAGTTTTGGGTAAAGATTTGATGGATTATGGAACAAGGAGTGGCAAGAGCCTAAGCTTGGGGATGCCCATGGCACCCCCAAGATAATCTAAGGACACCTAAAAGCCAAAGCTTGGGGATGCCCCGGAAGGCATCCCCACTTTCGTCTACTGCTATCGGTAACTTTACTTGGAGCTATATTTTTATTCGCCACATGATATGCGTTTTGCTTGGAGCGTCTTGTATGATTTGAGTCTTTACTTTTTAGTTTACCACAATCATCCTTTCTGTACACACCTTTTGAGAGAGTCATACATGATTTAGAATTTGTTAGAATACTCTTTGTGCTTCTCTTATATCTTTTGAGTTATATAATTTTGCTCTAGTACTTCACTTATATCTTTTAGAGCACGGTGGTGGATTTGTTTTATAGAAACTATTGATCTCTCATGCTTCACTTACATTATTTTGAGAGTCTTAATAGCATGGTAATTTACTTTAAATCCTAATATGCTAGGTATTCAAGAATAAATAAATAAATCTCTTATGAGTGTGTTGAATACTATGATAAGTTTGATACTTGATAATTGTTTTGAGATATGGAGATGGTGATATTAAAGTCATGCTAGTTGAGTAGTTGTGAATTTGAGAAATACTTGTGTTGAAGCTTGTGATTCCCGTAGCATGCACGTATGGTGAACCGTTATGTGATGAAGTCGGAGCATGATTTATTTTTTGATTGCCTTCCTTATGAGTGGCGGTCGGGGATGAGCGATGGTCTTTTCCTACCGATCTATCCCCCTAGGAGCATGCGCGTAATACTTTGCTTTGATAACTTGTAGATTTTTGCAATAAGTATATGAGTTATTTATGACTAATGTTGAGTCCATGGATTATACGCACTTTTCTCACCCTTCCACCTTTGCTAGCCTCTCTAATACCGCGCACCTTTCGCTGGTATCATACACCCACCATATACCTTCCTCAAAACAGCCACCATACCTACCTATTATGGCATTTTCATAGTCATTCCGAGATATATTGCCATGCAACTTTCCACCGTTCCGTTTATTATGACACACTCCATTATTATCATATTGCTTAGCATGATCATGTAGTCGACATCGTATTTGTGGCAAAGCCGCCATTCATAATTCTTTCATACGTGTCACTCTTGATTCATTGCATATCCCGGTACATCTTCGGAGGCATTCATATAGAGTCATATTTTGTTCTAAGTATCGAGTTGTAATTGTTGAGTTGTAAGAAAAATAAAAGTGTGATGATCATCATTATTAGAGCATTGTTCTAGTGAGGAAAGGATGATGGAGACTATGATTCCCCCACAAGTTGGGATGAGACTCCGGACGAAAAAAAGGGAGAAAGAAAAGAGGCCATAAAAAGAGACAAGGCCCAAATAAAAAAATGAGAGAAAAAGAGAGAAGGGGCAATGCTACTATCCTTTTACCACACGTGTGCTTCAAAGTAGCACCATGATCTTCATGATAGAGAGTCTCCTATGTTGTCACTTTCATATACTAGTGGGAATTTTTCATTATAGAACTTGGCTTGTATATTCCAATGATGGGCTTCCTCAAAATGCCCTAGGTCTTCATGAGCAAGTAAGTTGGATGCACACCCACTTAGTTTCTTTTTGAGCTTTCATATACTTATAGCTCTAGTGCATCCGTTGCATGGCAATCCCTACTCACTCACATTGATATCTATTGATGGGCAGCTCCATAGCCCGTTGATACGCCTAGTTGATGTGAGACTATCTTCTCCCTTTTTGTCTTCTCCACAACCACCACTCTATTCCACCTATAGTGCTATATCCATGGCTCACGCTCATGTATTGCATGAAGATTGAAAAAGTTTTGAGAATGTCAAAAGTATGAAACAATTGCTTGGCTTGTCATTGGGGTTGTGCATGATTTAAATATTTTGTGTGGTGAAGATAGAGCATAGCCAGACTATATGATTTTGTAGGGATAACTTTCTTTAGCCATGTTATTTTGAGAAGACATAATTGCTTTGTTAGTATGCTTGAAGTATTATTATTTTTATGTCAATATTAAACTTTTGTCTTGAATCTTTCGGATCTGAATATTCATACCACAATTAAGAAGAATTACATTAAAATTATGCCAAGTAGCACTCCGCATCAAAAATTCTATTTTTATCATTTACCTACTCGAGGACGAGCAGGAATTAAGCTTGGGGATGCTTGATACGTCTCCAACGTATCTATAATTTTTGATTGCTCCATGCTATATTATCTACTATTTTGGACATTATTGGGCTTTATTATCCACTTTTATGTTATTTTTGGGACTAACCTATTAACCGGAGGCCCAGCCCAGAATTACTGTTTTTTGCCTGTTTTAGGGTTTTGAAGAAAAGGAATATCAAACGGAGTCCAAACGGAATGAAACCTTCGGGAACATGATTTTCTCAACGAACAAGACCCAGGAGACTTGGACCCTACATCAAGAAAGAAAAGAGGAGGCCACGAGGTAGGGGCGCGCCCTCCACCCTTGTGGGCCCCCTGTTGCTCCACCGACGTACTCCTTCCTCCTATATATATCCATGTACCCCCAAACGATTAGATATGGAGCTAAAAACATAATTCCACCACCGCAACTTTCTATATCCATGAGATCCCATCTTGGGGCCTGTTCCGGAGCTCCGCCGGAGGGGGCATCGATCACGGAGGGCTTCTACATCAACACCATAGCCCCTCCGATGAAGTGTGAGTAGTTCACCTCAGACCTACGGGTCCATAGCTAGTAGCTAGATGGCTTCTTCTCTCCTTTTGGATCTCAATACAATGTTCTCCCCCTCTCTTGTGGAGAACTATTCGATGTAATCTTCTTTTTGCCGTGTGTTTGTTGAGACCGATGAATTGTGGGTTTATGATCAAGTCTATCTATGAATAATATTTGAATCTTCTCTGAATTCTTTTATGTATGATTGGTTATCTTTGCAAGTCTCTTCAAATTATTAGTTTGGTTTGGCCTACTAGATTGATCTTTCTTGCAATGGGAGAAGTGCTTAGCTTTGGGTTCAATCTTGCGGTGTCCTTTCCCAGTGACAGTAGGGGCAGCAAGGCACATATTGTATTGTTGCCATCGAGGATAACAAGATGGGGTTTTCTTCATATTGCATGAGTCTATCCCTATACATCATGTCATCTTGCTTAAGGCGTTACTCTATTTTTAACTTAATACTCTAGATGCATGCTGGATAGCAGTCGATGAGTGGAGTAATAGTAGTAGATGCAGGCAGGAGTCGGTCTACTTGTCTCGGACGTGATGCCTATATACATGATCATGCCTAGATATTCTCATAACTATGCTCAATTCTATCAATTGCTCAATAGTAATTTGTTCACCCACCGTAGAATACTTATGCTCTTGAGAGAAGCCACTAGTGAAACCTATGGCCCCCGAGTCTATCTTTATCATATTGATCTCCTACTACTTAGTTATTTCCTTTGCTATTTATTTTGCCTTTATTTTACTTTGCATCTTTTATCATAAAATATCAAAAATATTATCTTATCATATCTATCAGATCTCACTCTCGTAAGTGGCCTTATAGGGATTGACAACCCCTATTTGCGTTGGTTGCGAGGATTTATTTGTTTTGTACAGGTGTGAGGGACTCGCGCGTAGCCTCCTACTGGATTGATACCTTGGTTCTCAAAAACTAAGGGAAATACTTACGCTACTTTGCTGCATCATCCCTTCCTCTTCGGGGAAAATCAACGCAGTGCTCAAGAGGTAGCACCTACGAAAATGCCAAGTTGTTTAAAGAAAAAGTTAAAAGATGGCATGATAAAAGGATACAAAAGCGTGAGTTTAATGTAGGTGATTATGTATTGCTATACAACTCTCGTTTAAGATTTTTTGCAGGAAAACTTCTCTCTAAAAGGGAAGGTCCTTACGTTATCGAGGAGGTCTATCGTTCTGGTGCCATAAAAATCAACAACTTCGAAGGCACAAATCTGAAGGTGGTGAACGGTTAAAGAATCAAACATTATATCTCAGGTAATCCCATAAATGTTGAAACCAATGTTATTGAAACCATAACCCCGGAGGAATACATAAGGGACACTTTCCGGAACGTTTCAGACTCCAAAAAGGAATAGGTATGTGGTACGGTAAGTAAACCGACTCCAAAACAATTTTTAAGGCAATATTTCTCCGTTTTGGAATATTTAGAAAAATAGAAAAATAAGAAGCAGTCCGGGAAGGACACGAGGGCTCCACGAGGGTGGAGGGCGCGCCCCCTACCTCGTGGGCACCTCGTGCGCTTTCCGGACTCCGTTTTCGTACACGACAGGTATTCTAGTCGGTAAAAATTCATTATATAATCTTCCAGAGGTTTTGACTCCCGTATCACGCAAATATCTCTTGTCTTTGTTTGAGCAGTCCTGCTGCAGATAGAGCAACATGTCGTCCCATGATTCGGAAGGAGAAAGCTATGTGGCTGATTACCTTGTAGATCCTAAGGTCTATGTGGATGTGGAGCATTGTGGTTGGACTAGGAAGAAGAAGAAGAGGGCTATGAACCCAAGGGAAAGGAGGAGACGAGCTCAGATGAAGATAAAGTCCCAGTACCTCAACCTGGGGACATGCATGTGGAGTTCAAAAAGTCAAGCCTCCCGGATAGAGTAAAGAAACCTAAGATCGAGTTTATCCCTTTTCACCTCTTGTAGGAAAACAAGCAGGAACTATGCAAAAAGATACTAAGCCTGGAGCAGGAGATCGAGGACCTAAGGGACCAAAATTCTGTCCTCAAGCGCAAATTAAGGAAGAAGCCTACGCCATCAAAAAAACCATCACCTTCTTCACCAACAAAGAAGAATTGAGTATCTGGTATGGGCACTCCCCTTGGCAACTTCCAAGCTTGGGGGAGTGCCCCGGTATCGTATCACCATCACTTTTATCTTTACCGCTTTTCTTAGTTCGATCCTTTTGGTAATATCTTGATCTAGTAGAATAAAGTTTATGGCATGATATAGTTTTGATTTTTACTTTATGATCCCTCTATGTAATCGAGTCCGTGAGCTATATAATAAAGATTAGTGTTGAGTCAAGGGCTTGATTATTTTGCCATGATCCTAAGTGGAAGAGAAAGAAATAAAAAGAAACAAAGAGATCATATTGATCTTATGGAGAGTAATGAGCTCATATAGAAAAAGTATGATGAATAAAAGTTGTTGAGAGTTGACAAACATAGTTTTGGTCATCGTTGCAATTAATAGGAAGTAATAAAGAAAGAGAGGTCTTCACATATAAATATACTATCTTGGACATCGTTTATGATTGTGAGCACTCATTAAAATATGACATGCTAAAGAGTTGACGTTGGACAAGGAAGACAACGTAATGGGTTATGTTTTCTTACATCTGAGATAAATTATATTGTCATGGATCAGCCAACATGGTTGAGCTTGCCTTTCCCCCTCATGCTAGCCAAATTCATTGCACCAAGTAGAGATACTACTTGTGCTTCCAAATACCTTTAAACTAGTTTTACCATGAGAGTCCACCATACCTACCTATGGATTGAGTAAGATCCTCCAAGTAAGTTGTCATCGGTGCAAGCAATAAAAATTGCTCTCTAAATATGTATGACTTATTAGTGTGGGAGAAAATAAACTTTATATGATCGTGTGATATGGAAGAAATAAAAGCGAAAGACTGCATAATAAAGGTCCATATCACAAGTGGCAATATAAAGTGACGTTCTTTCGCATTAAGGTTTTGTGCATCCAACCATAAAAGTGCATGACAACCTCTTCTTCCCTCTGCGAAGGGCCTATCTTTTACTTTTATCTCCTACCTTGCATAAGAGTCATGGTGATCTTCACCCTTCCTTTTTACATTTTATCCTTTGGCAAGCACAGTATGTTGGAAATATCCTGGTATATATGGCTAATTGGATGTGAGTCTTCATGAACTATTATTGTTGACATTACCCTTGAGGTAAAACGTTGGGAGGCAAAACTATAAGCCCCTATCTTTCTCTGTGTCGGATTAAAACTCCATACCCATAAGTATTCCGTGAGTGTCAGCAATTGTAAAAGACTATATGATAGTTGAGTATGTGGACTTGCTGAAAAGCTCTTATATATTGACTCTTTCCCATGTTATGATAAATTGCAATTGCTCCAATGACTGAGATTATAGTTTGTTGGTTTTCAATGAAGTTTATGATCCATACTTGAAATTGTGATTGAATTATTACTCTAGCATAAGAAATCATATGACAAGAATTATGTAAGTTGTTGTTCTAAGAATGATCATGATGCCCTCATGTCCATATTTTACTTTTATCGACACCTCTATCTCCAAACATGTGGACATATTTTTTGATTTCGGCTTTCGCTTGAGGACAAGCGAGGTCTAAGCTTGGGGGAGTTGATACGTCCATTTTGCATCATGCTTTTATATCGATATTTATTGCATTATGGGCTGTTATTACACATTATGTCACAATACTTATGCCTATTCTCTCTTATTTTACAAGGTTTACATGAAGAGGGAGAATGCCGGCAGCTGGGATTCTGGGCTGGAAAAGGAGCAAATATTAGAGGCCTATTCTGCACATCTCCAAAAGTCCTGAAACTTCACTGAGCGCAAGAAGTTCACCAGGGGGGCCACACCCTGCCCATGCGGGTGGGGGGCGCGCCCTACCCCCCTGGGTGCGCCCCCTACCTCGTGGGCCCCCTGGTGGCCCTTCGATGTCCATCTTCTACTATATGAAGTCTTTCGATGAGGAAAAAAAATCATAAGCCATCTCCTCGGATGAAACTCCGCCGCCACGAGGCGGAACCTTGGCGGATCCAATCTAGGGCTCTGACAGAGCTGTTCTGTCGGGGAAACTTCCCTCCAGGAGGGGGAAATCATCGACATCATCATCACCAACGCTCCTCTCATCGGGAGAGGGCAATCTCCATCAACATCTTCACCAGCACCATCTCCTCTCAAAACCCTAGTTTACCTCTTGTATCCAATTATTGTCTCCAAGTCTAGGATTGGTACTAGTAGGTTGCTAGTAGTGTTAATTACTCCTTGTAGTTGATGCTAGTTGGTTTATTTGGTGGAAGATCATATGTTCAGATCCTATATGCATATTTATACCCCTCTGATTATGAACATGATTATGCTTTGTGAGTAGTTACGTTTGTTCCTGAGGACATGGAGAAGTCTTGCTATTAGTAGTCATGTGAATTTGGTATTCATTCGATATTTTGATGAGATGTATGTTGTCTCTCCTCTAGTGGTGTTATGTGAACGTCGACTACATAACACTTCACCAATATTTGGGCCTAGAGGAAGGCATTGGGAAGTAATAAGTAGATGATGGGTTGCTAGAGTGACAGAAGCTTAAACCCTAGTTTATGCATTGCTTCATAAGGGGATGATTTCGATCCATATGTTTCATGATATGGTTAGGTTTACCTTAATACTTTTGTTGTAGTTGCTGATGCTTGCAATAGAGGTTAATCATAAGTGGGATGCTTGTCCAAGTAAGGACAATACCCAAGCACCGATCCACCCACATACCAAATTATCAAAGTACCGAACGTGAATCATATGAACGTGATGAAAACTAGCTTGATGATATTCCCATGTGTCCTCGGGAGCGCTTTACATCATATAAGAGTTTGTCCAGGCTTGTCCTTTGCTACAAAAAGGATTGGGCCACCTTGCTGCACTTTATTTACTTTTGTTACTTGTTGCTCGTTACAAATTATCCTATCACAAAACTATCTGTTACCACTTATTTCAGTACTTGCAGAGAATACCTTGCTGGAAACCGCTTATCATTTCCTTCTGCTCCTCGTTGGGTTCGACACTCTTACTTATCGAAAGGACTACGATAGATCCCCTATACTTGTGGGTCATCACACCACGAAAACGTTTGGCCCAACGTGTCTGAACCTCACGGGTTTCGTCGTGTTCCAAGAAGCACGCATGTCTTTGTAGAACACCGTCGGGCTGAAGGTTTTTCCGTATGAACCCTAGCAAGGGCTAGCCAGCGCACTCCTTCGTTAACCGTCGTATCATCCTCCTCTATCACCATATCATTAAAATCTTCGTCTTCCAGATGGAGTTGTTCCATGAAATCACCCAGATCCGAAGCTCTGGCGGCGCCACCGCCATCGCTGGTCCCGGACAATGCATCGGCCACCGGATCCATCGCCGCTTGGAGAGAAGGCACGCATGACCCACCAGGGTGAGACGCGCTGGTTGAGATCACGCGAACCCTACGCAGGGAGATCGGCGATCAATTGGGGGACTCTCAGGCGATGGGATCGCCGGAGAGGATAAAAGCCCTAGCCTAGGCGTTGGGGAAAAACCGTAGTATAGTGTGAATTATTTGTTAATAGTTGTAGTAGAAGGCGACAGATCACCTTTACGACCGTCCCGCTCGGCCCCCACGTCACCTACCCTAGGGGACGCGGGCGGCAGCCCCCAACCGCGTCGCCGCCCCCTCCCCCCTTTCTCCAGCTAATCCCCTCGCCGCCGCCGGAGGCCACCACCGGGCGAAGCCCGCGTCATGGAGGCGGCGGCGGGGCCTCCCCCGTGGCGCGGCTCTCCTCTCCTCTCGCGGGGCCCCACGGCTGGCGGCCCGCCTGCGGGTGGCTCGTCGGCGCCCTTCCCGACGGCCTGGCGGCCGGCAACGCTCCTCCTGGTGGCGGATCCGGTGATCCCTCCTCCCCGCGCCTCCTGGTTGGCCGTCCCGGCGACGCTCCTCCGGCGTCAGATCTGGTGCCGCCGCCGCAGTCCCTCCCAGCCGTCGTCACCAGCGGTGCCCTGGCGCGGCACGTCCCCCTTCCCCGACCTCCCCTACGCACCACCTCGCCTGGCCACCCGACCCCCCTATCCTTGGCTGTCCGGCGTCCTCCCAGCGACAAGACCTTGTCCCGGCCGTGCCTCCTCTCTGGCTGGCCGGGGTGGAGCTAATTCCCCCTAGCCTTCGGCTGCCCGGCGTCTTCCCGACGGCGGAGCCTCGTCCTAGGCTCCCAGCCATGCATTTCCGTTGTGCTGGTTGTGGTGTGTCGTGAGTGGTGGATCGAGCCCCGTGGTGGCTGTGTGTGGTGGTGTGTTCAGCAGTGCCCAATGTCATCTTCCCGGTGATTGGCGCGGCTCTCCTTCCAGTGGTTGTGGTCTTGGCCTACTTTGGTTTCCTTGTCTCTAAATCTTGATCCACCAACCTTTGGGATTGTGCGGAATTTGGCCGGACGAAAGCCTTGCTCAGCTTGCCGATGCTGGTGGCAGCGACACCTGCAAGTGTTGTTTCCATCTTGGAGGTGCCACCATGGCCTCTTCTCTGCGCCCCTACGCGAGTATCGGGGGAAACCCTATATCTAGTCGGCTAGATCAGACAACGACGGCGGCTCGACGTTGTATCCTTCATGAAGGCACTATCTTGTTGCTCGTGGTGTGTTCGGTGTTGGATTTGAAGACTTCGGACGCTTTGCTGGTCCGGGCTGCTCCTCTTTGCGTGGGCATCCGGGACGCTATGTACGGCCTCGAAGACGCTCTCTCCGTGGCTTCTCCTCCTAGTTCAGCCAGATCCTGCACCCCACTTGCGGATCCTCTAGGCATTTAGGTGGGAGGTACGTTGATTTGGTTCGTCCTGGAGGTGTGGCCGTGCGGTAATGGTGCCCGGCGTTGGTCGCGACGCGGCCCAGATGCCTTTGTATCCCGTCTCTTTGCCGCAGGCTGGAGTTCGAGCTAGGAGAGTCTATGTTGTGTTGTATCCCTTCTTGTGTCTTTCCCACACCTTGTGTGGTGTTTCTCTCTTTTCCTCTTGTATGTCTATGTAATTTCTCTTCTATCTATCAATGAATGATACGCAAGCTTTACGTATTCGCGAAAAAAATAGTTGTAGTAGGAACGCATGAGGTATCATGTAGTTTTATTTATTTTTACGGTAATGTTATCTTGGGACCGTGTGGATGAAATCCCAGCGAACGCCCCACAAACTACAGGATCAAGATCAGATGGTGACAGTGTTTGATGAAAAATGCTATAAAATAAATAAAGTGTCATGCTTTTTGTGAAAAAAATCATCTCAAAACACAGAAACGGGCAACCAGGCCGTTCACAAATGCCATCATGGCCTGCGAACGGTCGCTGGTTATTGTGGTCCTACTTTTTATGTCCATCCCTGAGACTACGCGCAGTGGGAGTAATATAGGTGGTAACATCACACTTATCTAGCCAAAATAGATGATGTGGCATATAATTAATGAAGAAAGAGAAGCATGTAGTAACATAGCTAGTTACTGTAACATCGCACATATTAAGAAAAGATGAGTCTATAACCTAATAAATAAAGTGATGCATGACAGAACACATATGTTACTACCCACTGTGGAGGTAGTAACATAGAATAGTAACATATGCATGTTACTACTCTAAATTACTCCCCACTGTAATTAGTCTAAAATATCAGCCCCACCACCGAGTGTACATGCACAACTTTACTTACTCGCAGCCATCCACATCAATTTGTTTTCATTTTCCAAATATATATATCATTCAGTCGAGTTATCCTAGAGAGGCGCCCCCCCTCTCCCTCGCGCTGCCCTCCCCAGGGCGGCTCGAGGGCGCCTAGGGTTTCCCCGGCGCCGCCCCTCTCCATCCTCCCTCCCTCCCTTGCCGTCACCCGAGGCGGTCGCCGGGCAGCGCCTGTGCGGCTGCCGATGACGGTGGCGGCGAGGTCTCCGTCGCTTCTCTCTCGAGAAGGACTCTGGATCCAGGGACGGCGGCCCTTGGCGGCAAGGCGGCGCCGTCTCCGGCTGGCGGCGTGCGCGGGAGGTGCGGGCCGGCTTCCTCGGCTGCTCGGGCGGCGAGGAGCAGGCGGATTGCGGCCGTGGGGCGGCGAGGTCATCCTTCCTCCGCTCCAGATCTGAAGGTCAGGCTCCCCTCTCTGCTCTCTGCCTCCACTGGCTTGTTCAATTTGGGGCCTCTGGCCGCTGGATCTGGTGCTGGCGGGGTGCGCCACAAACTGGTGGTGTGGGTTGAGCCCGGGGGAAACCCCTGTTTGGTCTTTTCCAGCACGGCAGCGGCGACGCCTTTTGGCGTCGTTCTACTCCCTGGAGTCGCCGTTGTGGGCTCCCCTCCACACCCCGGCCAATGTTCCCGGGCGAAAGCCCGAATCCTTGCTGGATGGGCGGCGGCGGCGCCAGGTGCGTCGTGTCCTCCTTGAAGGCGCCGCTTGGGGAAGATTGGTGCTTTGGGGTTGCGTGCTGCAGCGTGTAGGTGGGCGGCTAGTGTCTATCGAGTCCTTGTGGCTCGGTAGCTCCTTCACTTCGGCAACTCTTCCGGCGGCTTACCCTCTACGATTGGCCGCCTTTGGTGTCTGCGGTGTTGCTGTTGTGTGTGTGCTCCGACTTGTGGTCGTGCTCCGTGACGGGCCCAGTCTCGAGACCAACCATTGCTCAAGCTCTCGGGTGAGCGTCTCTTCATTTGACGGTGCGGCGCCTTCGAGCCTAGGCGAGGGGAAGGGATCCCCTTCGATGTTAGAGAGGGCAGTTGTTGGGTCATCTCCTCTGCTGGTTTCCAGTCCTGTGTTCGATTCCTCTGCCGGTGCTGATCCTCGCGGCTGCACTCATAGTCATATTGGTGCCTTGCTGTAGTGGGCTTATCCTTAACTAGCAGTTCTTCATAGTTTATTTTCTGATTGCTGGTTGTAGATGTAGTGTTGTAAGTTGTTCTTGCAGCCCCCTTGTATCGTTTAGCCGATGTTGTGTGGTGTTTTTGTTTTTGCACTCCTGACTGGTTGATGGCTTTGTTAATTCAAAGCGGGGCTCTTCTTAAGCCTTCGTTCTAAAAAAAATTTATCCTAAAGATATAGCCAGGGTCGCTAGAGGAGTACTCCGACTCCGTAGACCTCATTGTAGGCAATAGCCGATAGGAAACCCGTACTCACGCAGTTTCTCCGAAGGCGGCTGCTAATCACTGCTAGCTCTCGAGTCTCGATCATCATAGCAGCCACAAATCGAAATCCCACTTGTTAACCGTATCCACAGTAGCAAACAGTGTGTCATACTACATGAAAAAGACAGGTGCGCATCGTATAGACACGAGTCACACGACCGAACGTCTACTAGCTCGGTAGCTTCGATATCTGTACTCTTTTTTCTCTTTCTCTCTCGTGAGTGGTGACAACCCAAAATAGAAGTATGCACCGCACTACTAATGGCGCATGTCGCGCGCTGGATCGATCGGCTCCAGCCGCCTTCAATTCCGGTAGCTAGCCTAGCCAGCCATAGCCCATTGGTGGCGGCCGCTCGTACGTACGAGAGCAACGTGCACCCGTTCCCCCGCTGGCCGACGACGACGGTGCATGGATGGGCCGAGCCCCACCCGCGCCCAGGCCCCGGGCACCACCCGTGCAAGGATCGGAGGAGGAGACGGATCCGCCGACGACGGCGACGAGACCACCCCCACGGCCCACCACGTGATGCCGTGCGCGTACCTCCGGCTTGCCCCCCGCGCGGCACGGGCGAGATTTCTTTTCACTCGCTGCTTTATCTGCTCGACATCTCTGGCCTTGGTCAAGCGTGCTCGCTACGGGGGCGGTGATCACGCTCTGGTCGGGGGGACACGGGAGCAGAGCGCGCACGCAACAGCGATCACGAAATGACATGGCTGCCACGATCACATGTCACTCACTCTCCCTGTAGTACTACATGGAAATGACGTGGCTGCCCCTGTCTCTCTGCTCTGCTCGCGCCCGGAAAAGCAGAGGGGCGTCTCCCCGGCCCGTCATGTCATCCTCAGCCCTCATCCCGGGTGTCTCTCTAGTCACTACCTACAGGCTACAGCTTGCTCGTAGATATCGCCCAGACATCCATTAATGACAGCTCGGAGCGTAGCCAAGCTCGCAGCTAGCCTCTCGTCGCAAGCCAACAAGACTATTTGACTGTTCAAGTACTGCACCCCAACAGCTGGCTGGTCGGCGGGCCCGTGCACGCCGGCCCTACGACGCAGCCCGGCCCTCTCATACGCAGCCAGCCGAAGAGAGCCAGACCGGCCAGGCTTAAAGCAAGCAAAGCATGCGACGACACGGGAGCGGCTCCGTAGGCCCGCCCGGCCCATGGCCCGGACACCGCCGCCCCCACCCCCACAGTGGAGCGCAGGATCAATCAATCTTCTTCCCGTAGCAGCTAGCACCATGCAATGCGACTGACTGCGTCGCCCGGAATCATCGAGGAAATGCGACGATCTTCTACTCTACTCTACCCCGACGTCCTGGGTTTTCTGAGCCGGCCGGCCGGTTTTAATTACCATGGCCACCGGCGGTGACGTTGCTCGCCGCGCGGTGTCAACGGAGCGCGTACAGCACGGGCACATTTACAGCGACGCAGCGGCAGTGGCAGTGCCGTGCAATGGCAGCAGGCAACAGCGTCGTCAGCAGCAGCGGAGCGCTCGTGATCCATGGAGCGGAACCGGAGCAGAGCAGGCGAGGGCGCGCCCGGGTCCCCAGGAGCGCGCGGCGCAGAGGCTGCCGCTGGACGCCGACGACGACGACTGCTTCCTTGCTGCCAACGGCAGCGCTGCCCCACGCCCGATAAAAGCGAGGAGAAAGGTGGCCTAGCCTAGCCCGTTTCAGTTTCGCACGCAGCTAGCTACAGTCGCCGCTGGTACTCCTACGTAGAGTGTAGCTCTGCGCTCCCTATAGACTATAGGCATCCTTTTTTTTACTCGGCAATTTATTCGCTTGCCCTCCTATGTCTCCTAACCGGAGTAGCTGTAGCTACACTGAGGAGAGGGGCCTGGCGTGCACGTTTGTTTAATGCACGTTTGTGTCCTGGGGCTCTGCCATGAGTAGACGATGATGATGCTCATCATCATCACATCTATTCTAGCACCACGCACGTCGCTGTGGGCTGTCTTCTCTCTCTGCATAGATACAGATATACTACAGAGGTATGCATGCATGCGTGGGGTGGATGCATGTATGTGTCCTGGTGCCTGTGTGTGAATCAGACGGGTGTGTGTATCTGGCCGGCCGGCGTGGTGACTGCGAGCCGCTTTTGGTCGTTTTCCGCCTTCCCTTTCGACGGAGCGTTGGCATGGCATGGCATGGCCATGGCAGCACCCAGCAGCCGCGCTCAGTAGACAGAAGTGAGCCCTGAGCCAGGCATGGTGAGCCATGGATGTTTTGTGCCTATTCGGGAGCTCCTCAACTTGCTTCGCAGTTCGCACCTCTCCCCCGCCCCCCCGCATTTCGTGATCCGCTCCCCGGACGGTCACGCCAAGCATAAAAACAGCCCAAGTACAATGTACACACACGCACGCACACACATGAGCGAAGTGGTGGGTGCTTGCATGGGCATGGCATAGCGCGGTACGTGGACGCGCACAGTTTGTACGAAGATTCTAGCGCATACACAAATAAGTAAATATCTGCATCGACCGACGGTACGCAAGTACACAGCCATCGCGCTCGAATAGGGAGAAAATGCATGCATCATCGTCCTGGAAGGTGGAGGGCAAGCAATAAATGGCCTCACGGTAGCGGCAGCCCAACGCTGTCGCCGCGCCGTGGATGCACGGGAAGCCGTGGACGGGACGGGACGGGGAGTTTAACAAGGAGGAACGGGACAGACAAATCGAATCGTGACCTTAAACCCCGGCCGGCCGGCGAGCGAGGACCACGTCGTAGTAGCAGTACCACATGTGATCCCGACCGGTGATACGGGCTCCTCCATCGGCGATCGATACATGAAGATGGATGGACATGGACCACGGGCTGGGGCTGCCGACCGGGCCAATAATGGCGAGGTGGCGTGCCACCGCACGGACATTAACGTCCCGCTCGAACCGGAACGCCCCAACGAACCAGGCGAGCGAGACAAGACTCGCCGTGTTAATGTCGCCGCTGCCGCTACTCCGGCCCGGGCTAGCTGCAGCTGCAGCTGGGGATTTCTCTCGTGGAGAGGAGGAGGTGGGGGGACACGGGCAGATGGCTACAGCGCCCGACCCGAGTAATGGACGCCCGGGCTGCAGGAGGGGGGCTACGGTTCCTCCGCCTTCGATGCGCTTTGACCCCATCCATCTCCGTCTAGCAGCAGCCCGCCATTAACGACTCACCTCGTAGAGCATGCATGCCACTGCTGTGGTGGTGTGCGTAGCTTGTGATACTCTACTACTATACTGGCTGGAGTACTGTACGCCCGTACTGTACACGGGACAAGAAGCTGCGGATACAGGACCGGCGGCGACGCCGAAGTGGAGCGCGGGTAGGCGTAGCAGACAGGCTGGCGCGCGTGGGTGGGTGGCAATGCACGTACCACGCACCGTACGTACTAGACGCGTAAATAAATAGTATAAATACGGTCAGTGCCGTGCGCCGCAGGGCGACCTGCCACAAGTACGCTCGATTACTAGTACTACGAGTAGAATACTAGTACGTACTGGTAATGTTAATGTGGATGACAAGAAGAGTGCGTGTATCGCGGAGAGAAGACAGGGATTCGGTGATGTGACGGACTGCACTCCACTGCACTGCTGGCCTGGTCTTGCGCGGTGTCGTCAGCCGTTCCAAGTTCAGAAAATCTACTACTCCTACTGGCTAAAAATGCTAGGGAGCTGTCGAGAATTCATAGTTTCCAGCTCCAGGAAGCATTTCTGAGTCAATCTACAGCGGTTTGCTGTTTCTGAATTCAAAGCACGGATAAGGTGGCTCGCTATTTCTAGCCTGTATGGTTCTACTCCGGCTATGTTTTCAAAATGCCATGCAAGTGCTCCACCCATTTATAAAGTGTATCTACTGAAAAAGATGTCCGCCGCAAATGAACATCAATAGTACATCACGGCAGCTTTGACTATCTCTACGTAGGGCCTCTTTCATTCAGAGACTTCCTAACCAAAATTTTGGAGGATTCTACTCCTTCAGAATTATTTCCATGTGGGTGGCTGACTCTACATTGCCGTGACACGAAGCAATGGCTGACCTAGAAATTTATTACCCAACTAGGATTTAATGGAAAACTACGACAGCGCTGACCTCTCATCTCCCTCGCTTATGTGAATGGATAGCTGAAGATGAAGATCACGCATATGCCGAAGGAGATGACAACGGTCCACCCCTCGACTAGTTCTCAAAACCGAAGAAGGGAGTGGGCTTGTCGATGGCAAGATCGTACCACGACCATCATGAACGAGCAATTCATCATCTAACTATCGACGAACATAGAAGGGTCAACGTCCGCTCACCTTGAGTTTTATACCAGAAATATGTGAAGATGACCATAAACCCGCGGGAAGAAACACCAATTTTATGGGATCATGTAAAGTTATGGTCACCTCACGGGAACTATTGGAGAGATTTTTTTTGCCTCAACTTCCCATAAATGTCGATTATTTTAGAGATATGAGAGCTATTGTAGAAGCAATTTTTTACCTCAACTTTCCGTAAACATCAATTATTTTAGAGATATGAAAGTTGTTGGAGGTGCTCTGACACAAGGCTCAAGAGACGTTGGTCACCACACCCGCCTATTCATGTAAGGAGGTGTGTCTAGCAAGATTGAGAGGTCCTGCTCGGCTATCCTGTATAGACATCTGCCAATGCGTCCTTTCGTTGAAGCTCGGTACCCCAACCCCATAGCCTGAAAGTAATCACATTAGTCTCCTTTTTCTATAGTCGACACAACATGGAGACAAATGCATGTTGGCCTCAAGCTCAAAACTCCCTTCTGCAATACAACAATTTTTTCATAACAATATTAAAAGAACCCCAGAAAAGCACAATCATATCCCCTATGTCGCTGACGCTTGGGGAC
The DNA here is from genome assembly GCF_018294505.1 of Triticum aestivum. NCBI lineage: Eukaryota > Viridiplantae > Streptophyta > Magnoliopsida > Poales > Poaceae > Triticum > Triticum aestivum. The sequence continues at coordinate 564,512,400 of NC_057794.1, forward strand.
CACACGTGCTATGCCCACTCATTCAGCAAAACTGCGATATTCCAAAAACAATACTCCCATGCGCGACGCGAAAAAGGAAAGAAGTTCTGTTGATTTCCTCATGCCCTCCCCCAAAAATTTGCTTTCCCGTCTCCTCC